>NW_009919515.1:160123-166680 GCF_000696875.1 Nestor notabilis
AAAGAGTGTGCTTTCCTTAATCTGGTTCTCCTTACACAATCAGCAGAAGTCCTTTTCTAAGTTAATTTAAATTTCTTTTACCTTTTTAAGGGATCAACACTCAGGTGATCAGTGAAAGGTTAGCTTAACTTTGAAATTCTCCTTGCACCTGAAAAAAATCAGTCCAGGTACCTAAACAGAAGCAGATTCTGCCTTATTATAGTCACCTCAGAGTTTATTTCGAATGGTGCAAATGAGCAGACATAAAAATACGAGGCTTTATCACTTTTCCTCCTATTAGCAAACACTGAATAATTAAGAGCTAGATGCTACAGGGAATAATTTGTGTAAGAGCTTTTATGTAGTATATCACATAAAATTTATTTTGGTGCTCTATTTACCAGCTTATTTTTATTACTCAGTGTCCAAACATACTTCTTATGTCCTTGAGGAGACCTTAGACCTGGGACTCATCAGTGATAATTAATTGCCAACGAATTAGAAAAGTGAGTCCAATACAACAAAGGCATGAAAGTGACTTATTTATTTAGCAATAATTAAAATTGGAATAATTTATATGTATACATTTGTGTACACAAAATTGGTAAGCTGCCAGAGGGACCTCAACAGGCTGGAGGCATAGGCAATCTTCATGAATCTCATGAAGTTCTGCAAGGGGATCTGCAAAGCCCTGTAGCTGGGGACAAATAACCCCAGCCACCAATACACACTGGGAGCCAGACGGCTGGAAAGCAGCTTTGCCATGATGGTGAACAAGTTGGACATGATACATCAGTGTGCCCTTTGCAGCAATGAGGGCCAACAGCCTCCTGGGCTATGTTAGGAAGCGTGTTGCTAGGAGGTCAAGGGAGGTGACCCTTCACCTCTACTCAGCATGGTAAGACCGCATCAGGACCAGGTCTGGGCTCCTCAGGTGCAAGAAAGAAGTGAACTTACTGGAGCAGGTCCAACAAAGGGTCGTGAAGATGATTAAGGGTTTGGAAAATCTGAAAAGCAGCTGAGAGCTGGGGTTGCTCAGAAGTTGAAATGAAAGTAAAATGTAAAGTTAGGTGGTAACATTTCAAAGAAAAAAACCCCACATTTAAACTTCCCTCCAATTCACCTGTTCCTTCCCCTTCAAGAACTATGTATTGCCTGATTGCAAACATGATTGCTCTGATGTATGCAATTCTTCTTAAGACCTGATCACTTACGTGTGAGGCTCAGCTGTACAGATATCCTGTTTTTAAATGTAAAATGCTGTATGTTAAATATCCTTCGTAACAGGTAAAGCTGGGAAATCTGAGACACGCTTCTATTTAAAAGTTAAGAATATTTGGATTCTTTACTCTGTTCCTCCTGTACATAGGCTTGGCGGTCTTAACTCAAGGAGGTTTAGAAGATTATGTGTACATGACAGCCCTGAGGATTTCCATCATTGTGATTTTCCTTCCATTCCTTTTTTTTCTTTTGGAGAACATAATGACCTATGACAACTAAGCTTTATTCTCTGTGGAGTGTGACATTGCTTCTTTTTAATGGATCAGACAGTTTATGATACATCAGTACTTTCTTCCCTATGTCAACCTGGGGTACCTCTTCAATATTTCCCATCTGTGCTGACCTGTGTGATCAAGAGGTCATGTCCTGAAGTCAAACCCAGAATCGAAACACTCACTTCTACCATGGCCCAGACTATTAATATAACCCATTTAATTTATATCGAGTTGGAACTTGACATTCAATTTCTCAGTCCAGAAGCAATTATTTTTAAAAGAACATGCCAACAATATTGCTTTGCTTAGAATAGCAAAAGTTCAAAAGGGCAAAAAACATTTCACACCATAAATAAAGAATTGATTATACTTGAAAACAAAGGTTGTAATTACTAGTGACATTTCTGAGCCCAGATGAGGTGCTTTTTATGCTTTAAAAACTGATTTCATTTATGCCACTGGCATTATGGGAACCTTATGTAAGGGTCTACAATAGTCCTTTGCTGGTATTTTAAGGATCAAGAGGAGAAGATGAATATTTTGCACAATGCTTGGGTCAAACATTTTTTGTTAAGCAAGGGTGCAAAATTCACTGTGGGTGCTCAGCCTTTAGCAGGACAGGAATTCCTCTGCTTCCTTTCACTCCAATAGCTCCATCAGCAGGACCACTGGCATAGTCAGTAAAACCCAATACTTTGGGAAAATGGTGTTATTCTTCTTGTATGAAAGCCAAGCCTCCAAGGTGCTAATGGATTTTTAAGTAGGAATAGCCTTTATCTGGATCATCAGGTAACTCTTTTGTACTTAAAACTGTAGTGCTTGTTTTTTCCATAGCTTTTTCAGCCCTGAGTGGTCTTTGCATGACTGGCCAAAGACCAATATCCCTGAACTCCATGTGGAAGATTCTGCTAATGAAACTGTGGTGCAAAAGCTAAAACCTGATGTTAAGAACTTGGACTAGCAAACTGTATTCATCACAAAACCTCTGCGAAATAGATCTTGCAGAGCAGACTCTAATGACTGTGTTGAAACAGCTAAAACTAGATTTTGCTAATGTAGAGCAGATGCTATACATTGACAGTGTTTCATGCTCCCTCTACTGGCTAGTAGGTACAAGAGTGCAGAGAACTTTTAATTTTCTAAGCTTTTATATCTTTCAGAGCCCTGCTGGTACCAGAATGCTGATGCTAGTTCAAGCAAATTCCATATTTTCACATATTAGGGCAGCTTATACTTTTTTGGAGGGGTAATACGAATAGAATTTTACCAAGTAAAGCCCTTTACCAAGGATGGATGAGAATGTTATCCCAGTGTTGTGGGTTATTTGGAGAAGTTTATATGTGAGAAATGGTATTTCAAAGGCATATAAAAATGTGCAATCATGAAAAAAGGGTAGCTAAACTACACAAAAACTTCTACAAGAATCAAGTGATGAATGGCATTATACCATTCATTTTGATGCCATAACAAGATAACAGCAGCCTGCATACTTTAATCTTAGTAAGTTTACTCATGCATCTTGACTTTTTACCTGAATATAGGCCAATATTGCCTTCATAAAAAATATATACAGGTTTGGCATGCAAACATCACACATTTCCTACTGTCAGAGCCATGCAATTAATTAATTAGTAATGAAGAAAGACACAAACTCTGCTTATTAACAAGCGTACGTATGGCATACCACAAATCTTGCAGAAAGGAATAAAGACAAATCTTTCATTCTTACCACAAAACAATCCAGCCAGAAAACTGTGCACTTCAAAATAGTTTTAGACCTTTTTAATTAGTAATCAAAGAAAGGCTTTCTATTAGCAGATCAATAAAGTACTCTGAAGCAGCTATTATGTATGTGCTTACATGTATATATAAGTGTATTAGCACATACATGTGTGTACACACTTTTAGATATACATGCATATGGTCCAGAACTATATTGCCCATGTGCTATTTCTGACTGAACTCCTTCAGCTTCTGTAGTGCCACTTCTGAGTTCCTCTATTACTGGGGGGAAAGAGAATGAATGCCTTTTAAATGTTTGATTGGTTGGTTGTATAATTTACTATATTTCCAATAAACTGGCTTTTAATGGGGTTCACAATGTTAAGATTATTAAGGCTGTTTTCGAAATCATCTGTTGAGTAAAACTTTGAACTATTAAATTGGGTCATTTTGTTTATCACTTGACTTTTGACCCTAAATATTCCATAAATTAGAATGCATTGAGGAAGTATAATGTATTAGTCCCATAACACTGGTCTTCTCCTTGTTAAGCACTTTATCCAGATTAATGAAAAACGTACCATGTGTAGATCTAAAGAAAGTTCATTTCTGTTTGGAGAAAAGTTGTGCATCTGCTTGACTTTGCAATTTGACTGTAATTAGACCAGAACAATGTAGGCTTATACAATACAATGCTAAAAAGCATATGCTGTAAAGTAGCTCCTGAGATGGACAATCAAATTCTTAAGAAAATTAGCAAAGTTCTGCTGTCAGTTTAGTATATGCAATAGCTTTGATTTCACCAGGGTTTTTGCCTGATTATTACTTAGACCACACTCTAAATTCTGCTTTCATTAGTGGTTGTCTTTGCCATTGAATGGATGTGTATATGCAAGAAAAGCCTCTCTTTAGAAAACATATAGATTATGTCTAATGCCAGTGTGTGCTAGACATGTAGAACTTTAAATATCAGTACAAACACAGTAGTTTCTGTTTATATAAGGGAAATGAAGATTACTAGTTTTTCAACAACAGGAAAAGTAAGGCAAAATGAGTCCTATGTTTCGTTCCAACCTTCATAGCATGTCGCTAGGCTGGGGCAAAGCAAGCAAGAAATTAAACAGCCAGATTGATTCTTCAATAGGCAAAGATGGAACTGAGCAGGTTCGTAAGCTCAAACAAGAGGTGATAAAACTGGATTGTAGGAGACTATAAATATCTGAGGTATGCCAATTAAAAAAGCTAGGAAAGGTTTATTCACAGTATTAAGAAAGAAATCAAAAAGGTAAGTAGGCAGAGCCTGAAGAAGGCCCCAGAAGAAAAATTCTTGCTGGATATTTAGACTAGTTTTAACAAGTAGTCAATCATATGATGGAATGATCCACCAGGAATAATTGACAGGAAAATAATAGATGCTTGAAAAGCATTATTGTTGCTGCCAAATATTAAATAACTGTCTTTTTTTATTATTTTTCCTTTTTTTTAAAGCTTTTTCTGGCAGGTACTGGACTTACAGATTCCTTAAATCTTAGGACATTATCTGTCTGTGTCTTGCAAGATGGATTGAAAGCCATTCATCCCCTCCCCCTTCCCTTCAAGGATAAAAGCTGTTCATACTAAAAAGTGTTTATGTGCAACACTGTTTAACACAGAGAGATGTGCCAGATTCAAAATATCCACTGCTTGCAGGCTCTGTCAATCACATAGGACTACATTATACAACATATCAGTGTAACTAGAGTAAATACATCATAGTAATGATGGGTCAGCCATCAAATTTTAAAGCATAAGAATTTATATATGGTTTTTTAAAATAATATCGGTAGATACTTCCTACTATTTTAATCTCATATATTTCTAACTAAAAAAAAAAATAATCTTGTCATTTGAGCATTCTTTTGGTGCTGAATAATGCAGAAGTGATGGCTGTGACCTCTTTGTATTTTCAGTGCAACTTGCAACAGGAAGAGGAGAGATACTTCTCATGTAACACACATTTCTCATGAAAAAACATTCATAAATATATCAGGGCCCCAAATATAATTTTCAGGGTTGAAAACAGATTTTTAGGTATGGGGGTTAATTCTGTAAAGCATTGTCATGAAAAGCCCAAGGGCTTCTTCTTCATGATCATGGTTCAGCTTTCACAAAATTTTAACCTAGATTGTCATTGCCAGTAAAAATCCTCTTCTGTCAAAAGGTTCTCTTGTACAATAGGAATAATAGGGACAAGCTAAATTTTTCAATAAATGCAAATTTTATTTCATTAAAAGGAGCCCTCTGCATAGTTAGTGCCCATGCTTGGTTCGTATATTGTACCTAAGATCTGAAACTATTTCAGTCTTTACTTGGAGCACATTAAATATGGTAACTGATCTGGTAATGATGTACAAATATATCCTGCATGTGTTGTTGTGAGACTTTACTGTTCATAAGGTAATATCATACCTTATGATCATATTAGACTTGAGTCTTCTGTTTTTCTGAAGAGGAGGAAGCACATACTTCACAGTGGCAGTATGTAACTGAATTTGCTTGTTTTCACAAAGTGTTCAGATTTTAGTGAGTCAAAACCCAAGCTGCAGAATATTGTGGTAAATACATCAAAATTATCAAGTTGTATCAATATCAGTTAGTGATACATGCTGCTGTGCTCTGAAGTGTCTCCCACTAAATCATAATTCTTTACATGATAAACACTAGGTAACCATTACAAGTAGAATCACTGCATTTAAACAATCGCTCTCGCAGCCCACTGCCACCCAGGGAGGCAAACTAAGTCATAAGATTAGTTTTTGCAAAAAATGCTATTAGGATCTCACAAAGTCTCTCAAGATATAAGCTGTTAAGGAAAGAGCTGTCACAAATAACCCAAGTCAGTATTCGCTGCTGTGGTGATTTATGTTGCTGAAGAATGTAAATATTACACTTACTTGCACTAAATGGTATTTCTTACAATTTTTGAAGAGGAGCACTACCTGCAGTAGAAATTAAATAGAAATGTCCCATGAGTTCTGTAATGGAAACTGATAGAAGAATGGCAAATTCATAAATTCTTCAAGATATAGCCTCATTTCAGTGCTGCCATCAATGTTCTGAGGTATGCTTCCTTCATATAGCCATTATGGTACAGAATGTGCCAGTTCTGAGTTCAATTTCAGCTTTGCTTGTGGGGGACTAGCCAGAGAAAGACTGATTAGACTAACTTAACAATGATTGGATTTGGGAGCTAAGCATATGAGAAATAATTAGCGCTTTTTGCAAAGAAAGCAGTTTGATCAATAGTGAATAAAGAGACAAGCAAGAATCTAGTGAGCACGCTGCATTCACCGAGTCTGCAAAGCTGTCTGCCTCTTTCCC
>NW_009919515.1:166711-203078 GCF_000696875.1 Nestor notabilis
CCACAGGGCAGAGTTAAAGGATATGCTCTGCCATTCAGAGAGAATATCCTGACCAAAAGTAAAAAGAGAAGAACTCCGTGACAAAAGTAGAGGAGGAGGGAAAGACTGAGAAGGAACCAATTCTGATGACAATGTGAACTTCTCCTTACCAGGATGGTTAACAATTGAAGAAATGTTAAATAGTACTAGGGAATAGAATCATTAAAAGCCTCTCCAAAAATTCTTTCAAGAACAGAGGCTTCAGTAGAGGTGGAAAAAGTACTTTAAAGTGCTAATTGTCTTTTGTGTAGTGCTTTTACAGCAGCAAGTGCCTGCCAGGCCCTGAGGGCATCCTGTGTTGGTACAGCCCTTGCCTACACTAGTCTTGTAATACTGGAGCTGCTAGAGACTGGCTGGGAGCAAGGACCTCCTCCTTCTCTCCCCTTGTGCTTTTGAACACAAGCGTATAGGGAGATCACGGAGTCTGGAACGGAGGTATGGCAGCACTGTAGAAATATCTCTAGGAAAGCAGTAACTTCTTCTCCATGTTCAGAAAGCACTGATATTTTTTAACGTTTTGCTGCACAACTGCCTAGCACCACAAAGTTGATTTTGTAAGGGAACCTTTCACAGAAGTCATAACGGTGTAAAAGGGATCCTGTACCGATTGTGAATTGAATTTAGACAGGAAAGATGTATGTTTGTGTCCCCATTACAGCCTCTCTGCAGTGACAGAGTGGTAAGAAGCCTATATATACATCAAGTCCCAATTCTGTTTTTCAGTGATTCACATGTGTAGTGCTTGTATTTGGAATTTCTCCTTAAACCAGCTAACCTTGATGGGTACTTGATAGTAGCAGCATTTTCCTTGTTGAACTTTTGCTTCTGTGGGAATAATTATTAGCTAACAGTACCTCCAGACCTATTAATTTTGAATTTGAGTCCCTGTGGGAGAAGCCCAAGTCCTACCGAAAAGATAAGCAGTGCCCTTAAAACGTTCTTTCTTTAAAAACTGTATTTTCTCTCTGTATCTCCTTTTTATCCTTATTCTTTCCTTGAACAGTCTTGTCCTCTTCTGTGGTTTCAGAATCAAGAGAAAATAACCTTTTAAGCTGTGATGACGGGCCACGCAATAAAGCAAATTAACCTGGTGTAATGGAGGAAAGATTGACTACCGTGGTGTAAACAGCTGAAGGACAGATGAAGAAACAAAGTTAATAAATAATATTTGGAGTTTGGGGACAAGATGAGAACACTTCTATTCATCTGCTTCATTTATTTTTTGTAAGACTGACTTCACTTTATGTATCTAAGAAAGATGGCAGCTCTGTGATCATTATACTGATGGTTAAGAAGGGAATTTAAAAATAAACAAAAAATGTATGTTATGTATTTTAAGCTTCCCATATTTTAAGCTTCCCAAGTTAGTGATACTGTGCCTACTATCCTACCCATTACTCATAAATATTATCTACGTCTGTATAATACTGTCACAGACCAGCAGAGGGGAATATGCCCGGCTGAGACAGTCTAGCCTGTCATCTGCTGGGTGGTCTGCCTATAGCGGCATCCAAAGATGTGCAGGGAAAAACGGAAGCCTGATTGCCTTGTGCTTCTGTGTTTTTTTTCACTCTGGCTTAAGTGCAGAATGAAAGTCCAAATGATTCAGCTTTTGAGCACTGGGCCAGTGATGCTCACAGTTCAGTATCGGCTGAGGTTTTCTTTACTTGAGCGTTCAGTATTCTCCCATACTGGCCATTTATCTGCCTGTCTTCTGGCTCCAGGAGACAGTTTCTTTCCCCTGTGCATATGCCAGGAATTCAATACGCATACGAAACCAGTCTGATCATATCATTTTCTCTTGCAGCAGTCCAACAGGCTGGGAAAAGGGCCAAAGAAATTTAAAAGGGAAAACCATAAAACAAGACAAATAAATGAAAAGGCCAAGAACGCTTAGGGATTCATGATGCCAAAGCAAGCAGCAGTGCCGATGGCACAGCTGGCACATAGCAGATAACACCAGAAGTGGAAAGGTCCTCAGCAGCCAGTGCTCATCTGCATGGCAGCAGGCAGCAGGCACTCTGCCTACACACAAGTCAGTGGGCTCTGCTCCTCTTAATAATCTTCATCTCTGCCAGCAGCACCCCCTTGGGGACCATGGGCAGCACGGCTTTCAAGGCACAGGGAGCAGGACCCGCCTGCTTTGCACACTCACGGCTCCTTGGCTCAGTTCAACACTGGAAGGTGTCACTTGATAGACCTTGCAAGTTCAGAAGCTCTTTAATTTTGACATGGTGTTAAGTTTATTACAACCTGGTGAAATGAGTCACTACCAAATGCATAGCTCTGCCCTCCTCCTTTCCCACATGTTTTCATGAGCAAAGTGAAAAGTTTAACCTTTCAAATAACAGTCTTTTTAAAACACATGCAGTGCTAGGGCAATACAATATATCCATGGTATGAATAGACATAGTTCCAGCATAAGTACTGCCTTTAGCTAGCAGTAACAAATCACAAGCCCTTCAAATGAAAGCCCAATCTATTAAAAGTGCTGTTGTGCAGGGGGCGGCAGGGGCCAGCAAACCAAGGTAATATAAAAACCTAGGGCTTGCTACTGCAGAAGTACTGAGACCTCTTGAAACCTGAGTATCCCTGAAACATTTGTTTTAAAAGGGAGCTGGAGAAGTTTAACCCTTCATAGAATCTATGCAGAAATTTTTTATCTAGGATTTGGTATATGGCATATATCCGATGGCCTCAAAGAGTTTCTAGCTGGGATGAAGTCTCCAGACTGGTATTTTTACCTTTCATTTTGAAGAATCACACTGTGTAAATAATTTTGTTGCAGATTTGTTCCTTCTAAGACTTTTATTAAGATTAGTGATTTCAAGTCACCTGAAAAATCACTATTTATATTAAGATACTGGCAGATTTATTCCTTTCTCCCAGCTGGGTGGGGAAATATTTTATCCTGACATAGGCATGTGTTTAGGCTCCATTATCTACTGCCCTTGGGGCTAAAACTGTAGTCCGAAAGGCAGATATTCTCAGTTTTTCAGTTGAATTACAGTAACGTGTTTGCAATTTTATGCAGTAAGTTCAAAGATAACATTTTATGCTTGCTAAAAATTGGCAGCCATCCTCAATGACATCTTTCCATCAATTTCAATGACTTTTGGATTAGGACCTCGCAATGTATGTATGTAGGTTATTATTTCTTCATATTACCCTGAACAGTGAAGTATGATTATAATGTTCTGTGAGTGCTTCACTGAGGAAAGAGGCAAAATAAAATACTGCATGTGATTTGTGAAAGAAAATCTTTGTCCTGTTTCAATAGGAATCTGAGGTTTTATATCTAAAGCACAAGTGTTCAGGTGTTAAGGCAGGAAGAACTCCTGACCTACAACCACAGAAATATTGGACTTCTGCTGTCAATGAAATGTACCCATACCCAGATGAAAGGATCTGACCTTTTATCCAGGTGTCTGTTAGTTCATATACAGTAGATAAGCACCCATATAATAAGCGATCCTGATCCGGGATTCATCTGTTACCTTGAATCATACTACTGCTACCAACTCTAATCCTAAATCATCTTTAATTCCCATTAAAATATGTGGTGTATTTATTATGAACTTGGTTATATTTGGAGAAATTACTTATCACCATGAGAAGTGAATTTTCCACTCCACCATATAGGTTTCTTGTGTCTGTGTTTCTGACATACAAGGAGGCTGAGGCTCATTTTGAGCACTTTCTACTTCCAGATTACCTGAGAGAAGGGCCAGAAAGAAATGCACAGTGTTACTGGAGGGACTGCAGAGGACA
Organism: Nestor notabilis; assembly: GCF_000696875.1. Taxonomy (NCBI): domain Eukaryota; kingdom Metazoa; phylum Chordata; class Aves; order Psittaciformes; family Psittacidae; genus Nestor; species Nestor notabilis. The sequence continues at coordinate 170,522 of NW_009919515.1, forward strand.
ACTGCATTGTATCTAAAGGCTGTTAGAGCAAAGCGTGGGAGACTAGGTTGCTAGGTGCCAGTTAGAGTAATCCTGCTGTTTTCTCACTGTGTAAATCACTTGACAATGTTGTGCTTCACACAGGCCAGCAAAAAGAAGAGTTTAAAATTTATGCCATGCTGAAAGACAAAGGCAGGGAAGGAGCTGACAAAAGTAGCCAGGTTAACCTTGTTTTGCCATTATTTTGCAGCATGTTACTGAATGACATTTCACATGAAGCTTTTAACAACCATTCTTGTTAAAGATTATGTTCTTCCTGCCTCCAGCTGTCTGAGCACACTGGTTAGAAGAACTCTTTTGGGATTTTTTCTAATGGAAGTTATATATGTATAGTTATAGATATACTATATATATAAAATCCAACAGGTATGTGGGTAACTAAACTTACATAAGGTTTTAAAAAATTTAATGTAATTTGCATGTGAAGTCAGCAGAAATTTCAGAGTCTCCAAGACTTCTCTCAGTCAAGCTTTGGACATTCCTGCATTGAGACTGAGGAGCTTATCTATTGAAAAAAAATATTTAGCAGTAATAGATTTAAATATATTCTGACACTTTTTTCAGTGTTAGAGTCTGTGTGGACTCCCTCTGGAATAAGAGTCCTCTGCATGAATGAAACCAGCTGAATCACAACTCAAATCAGGCAAACAAGCCAGGTGAAGGCAATTGTTAAGGAAATGACAGGATAAAGGATGATGATTAAACAAGGAAGCACCTTCTGGGCTGTCTCCCAGACCATAGATGTTTGTAAGCTAGGGCAAGAAGGGAGGCAAAAGAAACTTGAGAGCTGCACATCACTGGAAGGAAGCAACCAGAAAGACGTGGCATGTAAGAGGTAAGGGTGATTAGGACAGCCTTGGCTATATCGTTGAGCCTTAGCAGAAGCCTCATAGTATACTCTTTCAGACAGAACAAAAAGAACAACAGCAACACTTGGTGACAGGGACCCTTAGTAACCCTACTTACGACAGAGAAGGACAGTTAAGGGGAAGGGATTGAACAAAAGCAAAGTCTAATAATGCCACTTTAAGGAAAAATAAATTGGGAATTCTGAGTGAAAGTTTTGTTCTCCATATACTTTTGTACCTGCTATGTTTCAGGCATCAGTCATGCAACTCATTGGGAGACACAAGAAAGTTTATAAGCTGCTCAGGAGGTGAAATGAATATGAAATTGGGGGCTAGTTAAATGACTCTAGGTATTAGTTATTTTTTCCTTTAGAAAGAACAAGAGGATAGAGTTGACAGAAAAATACTGTAGACCAAGAAGTGTATAATCCAAACTCAACTTGTCTGTGGCTGTGTTAAATGTTTCACACAACCTGAAATTATTTTTCATTTAAGCTGTAGAATAGCACCAACACACTACACTATCAAATTTATGTGAAATGCTGCCCTGTGCTCAGATGAAGTGTTCTTGCCAATCCCCACTGCTGCTATGTAGAATTATGCAAAGAGTGTACAGAAAGAAACATCAAAATCTTAGGAGTGTTGTTTCATGGCTGTTTAAGGAAAATACTCTCTCATTTATTACTCATGGTTGTCATTCATGTAATATAATACCTGTGCAGAGTGAATTTCAAACTCGTGATAGAATACCTGCCAAATGAAGCTTATGCATTGTTTGAGCAAATGTGGTTATGAACAACGAGGCTTTGTGGACAAAGTGATGGAAAACACTACGTGTCTCTCCTGCCTGGGCTGCCTTAGAGGCCATACCTGTATCCTGCCGCTGCTCCCTTGCCATGTTTGCAACTGGTGCAACCAATTCCCTTTATTCCATACAAATCCCTATGAAATGTGTGCGTGGTGACCACCAGAGGGACCCTTCACACTATGGCACCTTAAAACACAGAACTTCGTTTAAAGATTTATTTATAGCCTGGCCTAAACAACGTGATACTGCAGTAGATTGCTTCTTAAGCTTACACCAAAGGAATCTTACCGGTAAAGCCTGGCCTGCAGCTACAGATGTAGCCCTCAGCCTGGTCGTAGCTGAAGGCTGGTGGCAGGCCTGCGATGCTCCCATAGTGGTGTGCCCAGGAGCGCTCCACGCAGTCGCCCCCAGGGAGGCAGGGGCTGCTGCTGCACTCCCCGATGTCCTCCTCGCAGCGGGAACCCGCATAGCCTGCCAAGAGCCACGAGGAGAAGGCATTCAATTAATGTGCTCTTCATTCATTCCAGGCACAAAAATACTATTCTGAATATATACTGTGAATATTAGACATGCTTGGTTTTGGACTTTGTCATGTGCTAAAAGATTTCCTCTGCTGCTTGAAGGTGTGAACATTTCCTTGCAGCTCTCTGCCAGGGCTCGGCAGCAGGATATTGCTATGGCTATTCTCCATTAGGTAGCTGAGCTTTGCTGTGCTGTACAGACTTCGGGGGTGTTTTTTTGGAAGTAATGTGGAATCCATGTGGATAACAAGGCCCTGCATTGTGATGTAGATATGCTCTCAGGCTGCGTAAAGTTTTCCTTCTTTTTTGCACCACCTCCCTATCAAAGAGGAGGTCAGGGAGTATAAGTTAACTGGTGTTCTTAAAGTGCTTTACCTGGAGTTTGAAGTGCAACTTAACTCCCCGATTTCTGGAAAATGCTAAGGGTTCTGCCTAATTTTTCCATTCCTAATGCACCAAGAACTGTGTAGTCCGACAGCAGTGTGGTATTAACTCGTCAGTGAGCTGTACTCCAGCATCCAGTATAAGGATGCAGATGTTAAACATTGTAGAGAGAATTCTTGTAGTTAGTCCACGTGCTGGAAGATTCACAAAGCCTCTTAAGAACTCAAGTTCTGTGTCTACATTGGGGATGTGGGAGCCTTTTTGCAAACAACTGGATATGAAAATATTGCTGGTAGAAAAGAACACAGCCCACCATGTTTCACCCTATACTGCTAGACACAAGAACTTCCGGTGGTGATGTGAAAGAGACTAGTTTCCCAATGTATCAGATAGCTTAATTTTTATTCATAAACAGACAACATTTTGCATTGAAATACAAGCTTTTAGGCGGGTTTAAAAGTTATGTTAATGAAGACTAAAAAAGGGTCAGCTGCAGCAGTGATCCATCTATCACAGGGGTTGAAGGATTAAGCAACTGGGAGATGCTTCCCAACTTTGATTCATCTCCTATCTTGACTCCATAATACTGGCACTTTTGGTTTTGCCCACTTCTGCTGTGCAGGGAAATCAGTCCTTAGCTGAAAAACGAGATCAACTTACCCCTAGGGCTCTGACTCATGATGAGTGAAGCCCATCTAAATACAAGCCCATAAAGTATTTTTAAGGTTATGCAGCTTCCTCCATTCATTGTATTAGAGAAAAACAAAACAAAAAAGCCATCTCTATTACACAAGGAATGAGAGCATTTAAAGAACTTAGAGCTTACCTGGCCAACAGTGGCATATGTAATTGTCAGTGTTGTCTTCACAAGTGCCATTATTGTAGCATGGTTGTGACCAACATAATGGAGTTGGGGTCTCACAGTGTAGGCCCATAAATCCAGTACTGGTGCAGTTACAGCTGTACCTGCAACACGGAATGCAGTGTTAACTCTAGCTGGAAGTGAGGAGGTCTGGGCTTTGTTCCCAAACCTGCACATGCTTCTTGTGTAGCCTTGGCTAGCAGCTTGCACAGTTGAGTCCAGGCTCGAGACCATCTGGTGCTCAAGGAGAAAATTCAGAAACTGGGAACCAACAATGAGCTTTTTCCTGAAATATGTGGTTTTGTCTGGGGGAAAAACCTGCTTGTGAATACAAATTGGTTTTGACAGATTATTTCTTTTGAGAATTATTGATTTTATTTTTTCTTTCTTTTTAATTTAGAAGGAAAAAGTTTCTGTTATTTCCAGTGCAATTTTTGTAGGCTTAACCTTATTCACAAAATGAAAAGGGCAGAGGTACTAAGTGTGTTACTATCCCTTTCTCTTGGACTAGTACAAATTAAATTGAAAAAAGAAAAAGGCATTGTCTGTTTCTTGATTAGGTGATATTTTCTTTTGATGAAAACCCCTATTTTATTGTTAGATTAGAACAAAGATGTCGATTGCTTCATAGTTCCAATAATTACAGTAAAACAAGCTTCCTTTCGATAGCATTGTTACTATTATGGGTTTAGAAGTAAACAAACTAGTATATATAAATGAACAATGTGCAGGTAATCAGTAAGGTCTGAGTTTCTTTGTGGGTTTTTTTTTTTCAGGTGAGCTGGCTATAACTATATAGAGCTAGCTATAAAATACATTACAGACTTAGGTCATAAGGCGTAAGGTCAATTTATTTGTGTCATACGAAAAGACAAGTTTTTGCAGGATAATGATGTTAAATGTGCATGCCTGGTTGATCTTTGTCTAATGATTGGAAACAAAAATTTATTCTTATATTATTCTTCTATTGTTTTACATTAAAATGATGCACTGGTTATTGTATAATTGAAACCATGAGGAATCTTGCTGAACAAGTGATAAGTATACGTATTTGATAATTTCTGTGCTTAATAACTAAGTCAGAGTTGAAATAAATATATGGAGAGAAAGCGTAATTGTTGAGCAACAGAGAACTGGCTCGTGCAGTCTAACAGACCAAAAAGCGTAAACTTTTTACTACACTAATTACGTGTACATAAGCAGAAATTTCTGGCAGGACAGTTTATTACTAGTGTATGGATTATTCTTAAATCAAAATCAGAGATGGCTTAGGCCAGGTGGCATTTGAATTTAGGGTATAAAAAGTAATGAGGAAGATGTGAATCGGAAAAATAATTTTAATTCCAAGGTATGTTTTTAAAACAGAAGTCTTTTTCTTCTGCTGTGTTTTTCACCCACTTCTTCCATGTGCCTCTAGTGTGGTGTTGTTCAGATTTGTGGTGAAAGATTTTTTTTCTGCCTTAATCCAAGTTAATTTTTCCCTTTGATCCATGGAGAAAATTATCACGGAACAGTTAGAAATATTCAGAACTCACTGCTTAATGTGAAGCCCCACCTGTGTGCCTTTTTTCTCTGGTATCTTTAAGTGTTTGACATTACTGTGGACCTTCAAGGATTCAGGAGGGTGCCCTGCTTGTGGGCAGGCTATGACTGAGCAGGCAGATGCTGCCTTCTAGTAAGAGCAATACTCTTAGGTACTCTACCTAACATATTTTTGGGCTGCTGCTTTGATATTCTCACAGTATACAGAAAGCAATACACACAGGTTTTCTTTCCCATGCAGTCAAAATAACATTGATGGTCCTGGGAATATTTCCAGTGGAAAAAAGGGTTGGAGCATGCAGAGGTATCCTCTGTGCCTGTGCACACCAGGTTTCGTAGGTCCAACCAAGGCACCTCTGTAAATTGTTGATTTAAATAAGAAATGTCCAATAATGTGAAACTTTTTATAAGAGATTAAGTTCTACTTTCTTGATTTCCTGAAACATCACTGGTAGATCAGTCTGAAATCTGGGAGAAAATTTGTTTTGGTGTTTGTATTGGTGACTTTTATTAATGCTAAACCTTGCATATTTCTCTGAGAGCCGATGGCACACGCAAAAGCCTCAGCTGTACTGCAGCATTAGTCAGAAAGGAAAACTACTGTTGAAGACTACAGTTCTTCATTTAACCCCAAAAATACACAAAAGAAAGGAAATTGTTAGACACCCTTTGGTTTTGAATTGCTTTGTTGTCTAACCCTTTTCATCATGTAACAAATGTGAGAAGAGCTCCAATCGTTCTCCAGATATCCTGCAGTATTACAAGCCAATTAAAATTGCCTTTACATGTACCTCAGCTTTAAAAGCTAGGATAAAAATGAGGATTAAGTCTGGCCTGAATGAGCATCGCAGTTGCTCACCTCATGCATGTATCCTCAAAAGGCTTGCAGGTTATTAAGTGCGTTTGCTGTGAACTAGTCCAGTGCAAGGTGACCTCCCTCTGCCTGCTGTCATACATTAGATACGCTGGAAAATAGTAAATTGCTTTGTCCTGTTCAGAGTCATTCAGTGCTGCTGAAAAGGAGCTCCACAAGGTTGGTGCCATGTCAACACAGTGTACAAAAGCTCATTCCTGGAACATGATCTCTTCCCCCTCTCATTCAAGACAAGCACGCCTTTTGCTGCCATGACTTTTGGACTGATTTTTGGGTCACTGAGATCTTCAAAACTGCTTTATAAAAACTGGAAAATGCACAATAGTCTTATACTGGTTAGAGGAGCATCTGCATGAATACACTTACAAACTTTCAGACTGAGCTTCTATGTATGTATTTTCAGTTTGGGAATCTCATGCTGAGTATATAAAGCCAATACTGGCAAATGAATGCCAGAGCTCTGGTTGCCTGGGTTGTGCTTGGACCTCTGTGTATGGCTATTAACAGTAGGTGGAGAAGTTTACTTTCCTGTTGGCTTGTATTCCCTTTAATTTTTTTTTTCTTTGCCCATGGACTGCAGGTTGTTTTGAATAATGAGCTGTTTTCCTATGCCTGTAAAGTTTCTGACACATTTCCTAATGGTATCTATTACTATGGTTACTATTACTACGGTTTTCTTCTGCCTCTCTTTTCTAATGTGTCTGTCTGTCAGTGTGGGCAGATGCTGTTGGCAAATTCATTTTTATAGCCTCTCACGTCTCTCTTGGAAACTACAGTTTGAGTGTTAGAAGAAGAATTCACATCTAAACAACAATCCTCATAGCCAGAAAAACAACACTTTGTAAATATTTAAAGTATAAATGAGAAAAATGTACTTCTTGGTCATTTTTTGCCATAAATATTTTGTTGTCCTATTGGATTTGGGACCAGACTTGCGTTCTTTAATCCTTTTCAAATTTAAACGGAAATCAGTGCAGGATCAAGGAGTGAAACACACAATTAGAAGTGAAATCAGCTACCTGGCATTGCAGACTCTTGTAGCATTCTCATCTGCAAACAGAGGAGCTGATAGCACCTCACATGAGTGTTACACAGCTGTAGAAGACATACCCATTGGCACTGTCCATGCAGTGTCCTCCGTTGAGGCATGGCTGGCTGACACACTCATCGATGTTGGTTTCGCAGAGGTCACCGAGGAAGCCCGGTGCACAGGAGCAGGAAAAGCTCCCCACGGAATCATGGCAGGTTGCACTGTTCAGGCACGGCTGTGACGAGCACTCGTCTATTTCCTGCTCACAGTTCGTACCTTCAAAACCAAAGAAAATGAGCAAACCCCAACCGTAGGAGATAGATAGCTTTGAAGATCTCAGCAAGGGCTGTTATAAGTACAATATTCACATAAACTTTTTTTGGTTTTAGCTATTGCCTATTTTTGAAAGGCAGTTCCTCCTCAATGTGCATTGCAAGACTATTTTTTCTTTCAGGATTTGGGAGAGTTTACAAAAGAACAAGCCAGCTGTAATGCACAAGAATAGTTAGCATAACATCTTTTTATGTGAACTTGAACATGGAAACAGAACAAACTATTTTTCAGATTATTAAAACCATGCTACTATCTTATTTATAAAACACAGAAATGACTAGTAATTTAATGACCTCAGAAGAGTGCATTTAAAGCTGCAGAGTTAATTGAATTCATTGTGAAGCTGTCTGTTTAGCTGTGGTTTATTGCCTTTTGAGATTTAGCAATGTGTAAATAAGTTGGTCTATGATACAATATCTGCAACAGGTCAGAATCTTGGAGCTGCTCTTCAGAGACAACTGGTGGAACTAAATCAGTTCTAATATTAGTTTACAACTATTTAGGATAGTTTGCATGTTAAATATGCACTCCTTTTATCTTTAGCACAGTCCAGGAGACACTAAGAAAAATACATAATTAATGCCTTGCAGCTCCTGCTTTGCTTCTATTGGGGTTTTGTACGCTTATGCGCTCACTTTCTATTCTGAGTAATAACGTGATTTTTAAAAAATAACTTCACTTGCTAGTTAATTTTTTTTTAACAACTACAGTATCTGCCACAAACCAGACACAAAATGGCAAACTATAATGAAGAAGCTGCTTTTAGGTGGACTTCCCTGTGTTTTATTTGGCTTACCAATGTAACAGTAGTATTGTAGTTTTCAGGGGAATTCCCTACTTGAAAGAGAATCTGCAGCCCTGAGAACGGGTTTAATTTTTTTGGGGAGATGAAGTTTTCAGTACAAGATGACGGGGCAGGCTTTCAAAAGATGGGAATAGCCACGTTTTGATGATAGGTATTATCTTAGTTATTTATTTCAGAGCTCATGTCTAATTCTTTCTTTACACTGTTTTCGCTAGCTCTGTCCTGCTGTGAAATTTGTACATTCTAACTACGAACATATTTCTCAAAAAACTGAGATTGCTAATATTTAGCAATTTTACTCAGTTATTAATTTATTTTGACCCTTTTAAATATAGAATCTTAAAAAAAAAAATAAATGAAATAAAATCCGTATTATGGATAAATATCTGGTAATATTTTGAAATGCAAAAAAAGAAATTGAGCATATTAACTCTTAAGTATTTTTCATTGTATTTAAACATTAAAGTGCAAGTTCATCTTTCCAGTAGCAAAGAAATGCTACTGCTCTGATTTTAGATAATATTTTTATAGTTCCTTGAGACTACACATAGAACGCTGGATGGGAGGATTCAGTGATCCCATGCCTTCAGTTTAAGGTTCACTTATCAGATAGCCACTACTTTCAGTGGGAGTCTGCCACGAGACCCTAGCACAGGAACGCTTTCTTATGGCTTTATGGTAATGTACATTACATCCAGATATAGTAAGCAATCCTGCTGTGGTCATTGCCCTGTGAATTCGCTGTAATTATAAACAATGTGTTTGCAGAAGTATGTCTAGTGACCGTAAATCTGCCAGAGCTTGTTAACAGCTTACTGCAAACACTAAAAATCATGTGACAAAACAAACCCTGTTCAACTGATCCTCAGTTCAGCCAAATTTAAAACTACAGGCCTGAGAACGAGCCTGACAATTAACATGAGAACATAGCGTTGTTGTTTTGGTTCATGTCTTTAATCTATCAAGCCCAGTAACCTGCCTTCGGCAATGTTGCCTCAGAAGGAAACTTCTCTGTATATAATGCATCCAGCCGATTAGATATGCCATGCAAACAGGGGAAATTCCTTCCTAGCCTCTACTGAATCTGCTGTCAGGCTTTCTTGTATGTGAAAAAGAGAGATGAAAAGATTAGATCTGCATTTGCACCTCAGTCTAACATTCTGTCATAAATATGATGTATGCCAAATATCATATGCCAGAAAGGAAAAATAGCACCAACAAGCCCTGCCACAGTTATTACATGGGGCTACACCCAGTTATTGCATGGGGCTACACCATCAAGAGCAAAGGCTTCCTGTCGTAGAGCAGGCTGAGTATTTCAGCAGATATGAATTCAACCCACACAAGTGGTTTGAATTGAAAGACTGGGAAGGCAGATATTAGTGTTATTTACAACTTGTGCTGTTTCATTGAAGAACTAAGATTATTTTTTATACTTATTATTTCTTATATTTGCTTTTCAAATGAATGCTACTGTGCACTTTTGTACATCCCCAGTCAATAAAAAGTAAATGCAGGCAAGGATGAAGGAAATACTGCCAACACTTTCAAACTTGCATGCCTGTAGATATGTTGTAAGATCACCTTCTGGTCAAAGATACTAGGGGGTTGGGGATTGTAGGCTCAGTGTAGTTCCAGGAGGACCTGCATGTTCTTAGTACAGCTGGAAATTGGTATCTGGGTCACCCGTTCTGCTCTTCTGTGTTGTAGTGCTGTGCTCAGGCACAGCAGGTACAGAGGACTGTCCCCAAATTTCCCAATCTGTATATAGTAATGTTAGGCGCCACCATCTGGATGGGGTGTGTCAGACAGGTATTTTCTAGGCACCAGCTTTGAAGGAATAGGAAGAGAGTTCATCAGAAATTAGACAGAGAGAGGAGTTCAGTTTCTTGGAGAAAGGCTCCTCCTTTTTGCACCCAGGCCTATGCTAACCACCAGCTACCTGTATGCATGCACAGATGTAAGTTGTTACAGGTCTTGCAACACGGCACTGTGCAGACATGGTCAGAGGACAACAGCAGGGCTAAATCAAATCAAAGGTTTCAGCACCATGAAGTTGTGAACTGCAACAAGCACACTTTGGATGTATGTGCCCTCTGCTAATCATTATTTTGAAAACCCTTTGACATGCAGCAAATACTGCTAGGCTGGCTCCTCCTGCATCACAATCTCGTGCTTGGGAATCTCAGCAGAGCTGGTAACCTGGGCTGAATCCTCTGTCAGGCTGACTAGGGCACAAGGTTGGGAGTGCTCGTTTGAAACTTGAAAGCTGAGGAATGAAACCAGCTTTCCACTTGGTTGGTAATTGCTGTTTGATGGGCAATGTTGTTTGCTGTCAATATCCACAATGATACTCCTATGAGCTTGTTAGAAAGCGAGATCTGTACTTGAGACATTTCATCCCATTGTAGAGGTTCCTGAGCCCCTGCTTGTCTTTAAGTGCTGAAGACTTACAATGCATCTACTTTAAATATTTTCATGGCGTATTCATCATTGATAAGAATACTGCATGAGAGCTTATCTATCAGGAATAATTTCCTCGTACAGAGTTCATCCCAGCTACAGTTACATCATAGCAAAAGGTATTGCTCAAAGAATGAAAGCAGCTCACCACCTATTTTGTCTTTCACTGAAACACTTCCTCCTGCTGTTGTCTTGGGCTAAGACTGGGGTTTGGATCTGATGTGTACGCCTGATGGTTCATGCTAAAATGGTCCCTGGCAGTGGAGGACCGACTTCAATTGTGTCCAGCAAGGTAATTAATGTACATAGCTGTGGGTAATAACAGGCTCTTACATCATGCTCTGCTGGGGTGAATTAGAAACAAGTGCAATTAGAGCAATGGTGGAAAAAAATGCATCTGATTAAGGTAGCTAGCAAATTTTCAACAAACCAATTGAGCTTCATTATTTAACAGCTGTGTGGCACATGTCTTGTAAATAATCTCACACATGCAGACCATTATCATAGAAACTGTGGATTTCATGCTAAATTTTCCAGTCTTTGGCTCTTGGGGTGTTCTAACCTCTTCCATTTGTGTAAGAATTATGTGTGACATTTCTCAGCTATTTTCAGAAGTGCTGCAGCATACCAATCATACAAAATAGCAGCCATAGTCCATGAAACAAGTAGCAACTGCAGTCAGTAACTCAAGCATTTGGTTAACATTACTGCTATAGATTTACTGTATGTTCTCTACCTGCATATCAAGAGATATAACCTTTTTAATGTCTTAGGGAAATGAGATGAGGTTGGATGGCTTCCCACAGTAATTCATGGTGTCAGGCCAGGATAATAATGGTTGGCAAGATCCTCTGACAGAGTAAATGAGGGGTTTTATTACCAGTGGGGACACCTCAGGGCTTTCATCCAGTAATCCCTCTGGCTTGTGCATTTAGCACAACTCACAGCAAGGTGCAGAAAACAAGAAAGAATGCTTCTGATAAATCATTTTGTTAAGTGGCCTTTAAAAGCTGGTGTTTTACTGCTGAAGGAACAGTCTGCTACTCTATAGAATTCTTATGATTAGTCTCTCTGCTGCTGGAAGCAGTGTCAGATCTGTATGTCAAAACACTGCAGCCTCTTTGTACTTTACACTCTTCTCCTTCCTTGGTTCTCTCCTCATTTCTCAACTCTGCTTGTGCCCAGTGTGGAGCACTCGGTGATGTTGCTTGATTTTCGGTGAGAACAGAGTATCAGCCTGGGAAACAGCAGAATTTTGTGATGAAAGTGGAGCAGTTCCAGCAGAGCTAGTTACCTCCAGCAGTTTGTGTTGATCTAAATCTTCATTTCTTTTTGTTTGGGCTTTACTATTTTATTATGTTTTCTCTAATTTTGTCTCTAAGGTGTATATTCTTTCTCTTTCAAACAGAGTTCCCTGGCTATGGATCCAGGCCTGGACCCCACTAACAGTACCAGTTAAACAAATACAGTCTCCTGAATACAACGGGAGGTCTGGGCTGAGTCTGATCATTGCAGAGTAACCATGCTGGTTGTTAATAGGTTTTTCCTTCCTTCTGCTCTTCGGCTTTCCTCCAGTTGTGTAGTGTCTGGCCTGGGCTCAGACACCCGCTGGCAGCAGCAGGGTGGTGGGAAGGTAACAAGCTTCCTTCAAATAACATTCTCTGCGCTCATGAGGGATATTAACCAAGGGCTGGCTTCCAACAAGTGCTGTGTCAGACACAGGAAAGCTGCTTTTTACTTCTGACTTCCCCTCCTTCATGGGGATTTGGGGATGGAGCTGTAAACCACATCTCTTATTTCTTACTCATTTGAATCACTTGAGCAAAAGCTGGGTTTTCTCTTCTCTCGTTTTGCTCTATAACTCCCTTTATTTTTTTATTTTCTCCTTTGCTTACCTGACTGGCAATCTACCACTAAAATGCACCCTCCCCACCTTTTCTCCTTTTAATGATTCAGTGTGCTACCTTTTGCAGTCCTGTCCCTGAATACAGCTTTGAAATTTGAAGGGAGCTGTCTCCTGCAAAGATTCTATGTTCTTCAGCAGAGGAAGTAGGCAATAAAAATCATACCTGTACTTAAAAATGGAGCCACATAAAATGGGATTAAAAAAAAAAATCTTCAGTTTGGGAACCTGATAATACTTTTAGTTCTATTTAACTTACATAATGTTCCAGTTGCAAATGTGTCCTCTATTTCTAGGAACGGCAGACAAGAGGATGTTAAGGTGTAATATCTAGGTTTAAGAATACAGTTTGTCATGATTAGCAAATCAAGCCAATCTAATTAGGTCTAATTCTTAACACTATCAAACATAGGTTTTGTCTGAGCACATGCATTTTAAAAATATTTTGTTTGGTTTTGGTTTTTTTTTTTGTTTTTTTGTTTTTTTTTTTTTTTTAAAAGGAGGGTTAACCTATGCCTGTGACATAGCTTCATGTGCACAAAACTGCTCTGCAGTTTTTGGTAAATGTGAGATATCTTTAATTCTTCTCTATCTAATATCAGTAGCTCACAATGAAAAGGCAACCTATAATGTACCAGCAGCCACTGGTGCTAAAGCTGAAGGCAAGGTGGTAATAGAGACATGACTAAATATGTAGGTGGGTGAGTTGAACTTGGAACATGAATTATAATGGTTCTTCATGACGCAAGCAAAAAGTTGTTTTAATAGCGCTTACCTGTGTACCCAATTGGACAGATACAGTCATACTGTCCTATCTGGTTGAGACACGTTGCCCCATTCAGGCACGGATCTGACACGCATTCATTCACTTCCAAGTCACAGTGCTTGCCTTGGTAGCCTGGGACGCAGTAGCAGGAGTACTCATCAACTCCATCCCTGCACACTGCTCCATTGTGGCATGGTTCGGAAATGCATTCATCAAAATCTGTTTCACAGAGTGTGCCGGTGTATCCTGTGCTGCAAAGGCAAGTGGGCCCAGCCAGGCCATTTTGGCAGGTGCCTCCATGCTCACAAGGGTTTGTGTCACACATGCTGACAGCTATTTCACAGGTAGGTCCATTATACCCAGCAGGGCACTCACAGGTAAAGCTGAGGTTTCCAGCAGAGCTTAAACAGGTAGCATTTTGAAGACAAGGGTTTGAGGAGCAAGGATCAGAGGTTTTATTGCAGAATTCCTCCACACTGTCCACTGATGCATCTGCACAATGGCAAGTATTGTCTTTATGACCAGGAACACACGTAGAGTTATTTTGGCAAGAGTCTGACAGGCACCCGGAATCATTCCTCATGCAAAGTGACTCTAGAAAGGAAACACAAAAAATCCTGAGGAATTCTACAGCACTGAGAGTAACCAAGAGTAAAAGAACTGCAAGTCCTAACACAACTGTGCTTCAAAAGATATAGCTCCAATTGTTGGCTGTTGAGAAGGAAACAGGCCTGGTAACTGTGTGAAACCTATTAGTAGATTAATAAATATAAAATGAAGGCAATTATGAAAAGAATATTGCTTGTCAGCAGGTACCCAAAAATCTGTAATGCAGTTACGTATATTTAAGACTCCTTTTTTTTTTTTTTTTTTTTTTTTTTACTAGCAAAAGGAGTTGAACCACTTTTTTCAGTTCAATACCACTTTGTATTCTTTTGTGGTGAAGTTTTTTTGTATCAGATTTCAACAAAGCTGAGTGACTCAGATGAAGTTATAGCTCAAGTAAGTGGTTCAAACCATCATGCTCTTTGATTTTGACTTCCTGATTATAAATAGTAATTTGACAGCTGTACAGTATTTCCACCACAAAGAATCTCCCAAACACCTGAGATTCAAAATAGCCTTCTGAGGGCCTTCCAGCCAGTAAGGACATGGTGAACATGGTGTAAACAGGTTCCTTACCCTCCAGGAACTGAGCTCCTGGCAGCAATTAAAGACTACTTGGAGTTGTCTAGCTGCTGTAGAGACTGGCTGACAATAACAATAGCTACTTCTCACAATCAAGGAGGAGCAAGCTGTTATCAGCATTGTTTGTAACCCACAAGTGAGAAACACTGATAGAGTTAAAGCAGTGCAAGTAGTGAAAGATGTTCTTCTAGTAAAAGAAAACAATAATTTGCCATGAAACTGTATAATTTTTTAAAAAATCGTGATTGTCTCCATAATGAAAGAAATGGCTGCACTCAGAAAAGCATAGTATACATAGGTAGGTTTGTATGTGCTGTCTTGAACTGTTAGGCATATTAAGCAGTAGCAAGAAGGTGCCAAATATTGAATGCATGAGGTAGGCGCATCAGTCTGGGCTGAACCCTCTCCAATCACAGCTTCACTGCCAACACCAAGTGAGCTAGACTGAAGCTTGTGTACTTTTATGTGTACTATAATCAGGTCCCCCACATATGGCACAGATATAGTGAAGAGTGAGATGAGGTTCTGTTGATCACTGAATTCATCTCATAATATCACGTTGCTTCTGTCATGATTTACTATTGTAAGGATCAGTAGTAACAGTGTTAATCACCAGTACACATCCTGCAGCATTTGGGAATTTTATTTACATATAGACCCACTCAAGGCTGTGAAGATAGTGAGACCCAAAGGGATGATTGCAAATGGGGTGTTTGCTCTAGCTCTATCTTGGCTAAAGGTAAAGCTTTTGAATGCTGACGAGAGGCTAGTGGGAGAAATCCTGAAGTTATCTCCAAATACTGTGCTAGTAAAATAAAATAATGGCAGATCAAACCTAATAGATAATGATTAATGAAGAGAAGAAAGGCAAGTAGTTATTTACTGACATAAACCACCCGGAAAAGAGGGACCACATAAATACTGACCTAAAAAGCCAAGTACATGTATAGTGTTTTAATTCCTACTGATCAAATTAGAAAATCTTAGCTGGGGTATAATAAAAGAGTTGTATCCAGTAGAATCTTTTCTTTTGTAACTGATTTTCACCATATTATAAGAAATTCTTTACTATATAGTGTACATCTGAATACCATCAGACTTCTAACGTGATTACAATGTGACCTTCCTCAAAATACGAGGGTAAAACTGTAAACAAATATTTTGCATACTGCTAGAGAAAAAAATTATTTGTATCATGGGAGGAGGGAAAAAAGCAGGCATATCTTGGCCAAGAATCTATGGAACAAAGCTGAATATTCTTTTTGGAGAGAATGTAGTGATTCAGAAGGAAGAACTAGTGGGATTGGAGTATGAAAATAGCATGAAATGACCTATATGAGAGTCCTGCAAATATCCTACTTTTTTCTTTCAGTTTATACTTTTATTCTGGAGTCTCGTTTGGTAATATGAAGGGTATATGTCTTCTGAAGCAGCTACATAAAAACGAATGGCAGAACAGTGTACATTTGTGCAAAAGGGTGTTGTGGATAAGCTGAACTTCTTGAAGAATTTCAGGCCCATTTACCATGAGTTTCTAATTTCTCCCAGGTTTCTGGGGCTAAGATTCAGGAGGGTGGACACAATAGAGAAGGAGATGGGGCACTGAAAGTGAAGTAGCATGTAGAGAAGCTTATCTGTAATTGGGGTTAGACCAGTGCTGACGAAATCCTGGGGCAGATCTCTGGTTGGCTGGGAAAGTGAGTGACTGGGGCTGGTCATCTGAGGATAACAACCAACCGCTGGGGATTGTCAGAGAATACAAACTGAGTAATGCAGGTGCATCTTCATAACATGTATTTTAATGACTAATGCAACTTAATCTGTTTTTCCCACCAAGAGGAAGTGCAGGAAGAAAGCCTCAGAAGGCTTTACTACTTAGGAAAGACTGCTTATTTAGATATGACACTATGATAATAAATGGGGAGATTGGAAATCTTATCTGTGCTTCATTGTTGTGCCTTCTGACTTGAGATGTACAGAGGAGCAGCAGTGCCTCTGGGAATAATAAGCCAATCTGAATGAACATGATGCTCATGAATAGGTACACTGAGTCAAATAATTAATACTTGTTTGAACAAGTGGAATAGAGATTTATGGAGTAACATTGATAGTAGCAGTGACATAATCTAAAATAAACTGAGATCTTAAGGAATACACAGAAATAGTTTCTTGATTGTTTCTTTTGGGCTGTTGCATGTATAAGTAAAACCTGGAAATGTTTTTGTTCAAACTGTTTTTAGCTGTTGTCCTGCTCATATATACCAGAGATGCAGAGGAGAAATATCTAAAGAATGTATGGTTTTGGTAAAGATTATCTTTATTTAATACAGGCTAGACCTGATTTAGAAAGCAAGCTAAACACTGATTACCAGGAGGAGAACTGGAGTTTACCTCCTGTTTTTTGAAAGAAAACAGGACAAAAATAGTATTTTTGATTTCGACTGCCTTAAAAATGACTGTCCCCAAACCAGTCAACATTCAGTTTTGCACTGGGAGCAGATATTTCAGCCTACTGTGTATCATCTCTACTTCCCCCAGCACACAGGTCTCACTGAGTGCAAAATTAGAGGCATTAGCCAGGGTGTACTGATTTAATCCATAGTTAGCAGTATCATGGACTTTTTTCCTCCTCAACACACCTGCATGTATGTTCTGCTATCCTAGTTTACATGATTTTCCATATTACGCATGAATTCAGTTTCTTTAGCCTGGGTAATAAAGAGCTTACTGTTAACTACAGTTAAAATGAGCAAAACTGCATTCTTTAGGAACTTTTGCATCCCACATTTTTCTTGGGATTGCACTCTTTAAAGAGTTTCCCTTTCAGTCTGTCTATCTACTTAAAATTCATCAGAAGTGCATGTTTGAAGAAACGTTGCAAATCTGAAGACATAAACTGTGGTTAAGTTACAATGTTATCTAACGATTGCAGTGTGTAAACTACAAGAGGTGAGGTCGATCATTCAAGCCCTTCTTAAGTAGGACCACTTTGACACGAGAAGCAATTTAGTTAATTATTACAGCTTTTCCAGAGATAATTTGCATGTAACAACTCAAATTCTTGTAATGACTGTGAGAGAAACTGAAGCATTTGGCAATGTGCAGTTTTGATAGTGATATGCTAGTTTTGAGCACTGGTTAAAAAGCTTCAAAGCCCTCTGAGGCAGTAATAGTGGATGGAAAATGAAGGAAGAGGCAAGAAAACTCTGAAAGCACAGCCTGTAGTGAAGGCAACCCATTTGTTTCCAAGGTGACACCACAATGTGAAAAACATGAAACAGAAAACCTTTCCTGGATTTTTTTTTTTTATTAATTACCATCTTAATTTCAACTCCTCTAGCTTTTAGGAAACAAATTTCTTATGCAGCAAATGCAAACAGATAATTCGATAAACCCAATGCTCCCTAGAGGATTCTTTTGTCTGATCTGTACTACAAGTTTACAGCGACACAATAAAGTTTGTGGCTTTTTTATCTTCATTCTGATGTGCAGTGCCATGGTTTTTATTACTTGTGTAGTTCTTGAGGAACACTAGAGTTCTGAAGGTCTTTGCACAGTTGTAATCACTGCCAAGTTTTAGCTTACTTGTGATTTAAAGGCTAGGTCCAAGAGTTTTTGTTAGAGGTTCTATACAGTAGTTTTGCCCCTGCAGCAAACCTGCATCTCAGAAAGGTGACCATCAAACAGTGTGCAATTATTATACTGTGGTTATCAAATGGTATGCAGTTTACCAGGACATTCCCATGATTCTTTTTTGACAGGTTTCAGAAAATCCTTGGATCCTAGATTGTTAGTTAGAGCACCATTTTCTACTTATTTGAGACAAGTTACTTATACCACCTCCCTTCCTGCTCCATGGAAACTCAGCTTTGCTGCTGCTCTGGAGTGATGTGAAGGCATAGATTTTGGGAACCTCCCGAGGTGGCGAGAGCTACGAAGAAGACAATCATAGTATCTGGAAACTGAACTCCCCCCAAGCTCTGTGATGTGGCAGAGTCTGATGGTGTCTGATGCAAAGGCTGGCTTAGTTTGAGCTGATGGCCAAAGAATATTCTCTAATTCATTTGCAGAAAGAGCTCTAAGAAAATGTTTCAGTGTTCGGGGAAGCTCGATTCTTTTGATAAGGTTTCAGAGAGATAACCTGAAAAGGCCTTGTGCTCTAGCTCAGATATGCAGAGGAGTCGTTTTCATTCTCAAACAATTAAGGTCACTTGATCAGTGACTTGTTCTGATAGAGAGCCTTAAAACTTGTGTGTAATGTTAGAAAAATGAAAACAAAATTTCGATCACTTTGGATTTACACTGATTGACACTTGAGCTATTTATCAGTCTCTTTATAAATATTGGTACGTTAATACAATTCTGAGAAGAATTGGTGCCAAGTATTTTACCCCATGGTTAAATCCTTTCGATGCAGATATGTTTGGCAGTAAAATTCTTTACAGTAAAGCTTGACATCTAGTGGCAAATCATCAGTACTACCAGAAAAATGTCAATACCTCCATCTTTTAGAACTGGTACAAAATATTAAAGATAAGAAATGTCGATAAAAAGACATAAGCATATGCTTATTTAAATATATAAGCATAAATAAGCACAAGCTTATTTAAATTCATTAAAGTGATCTTGTTAGTGTATGAATAATTGAACTTATATAGCTAATCAGCACTAAAAATGCATGATTTTGGCTGGTAAAGACTTCTTAGTGATCAGAAAGCACTGTAGTGATACAAACCAAAAATACAAAACAAAAATGCAATTTTTAGGACATTGGAAATGCATGATGATGATGATCATAAGTGAGCAAAATTAAATTAGTAGGGAAGTTAACACAAATGGGGCAGGAGTTTTGAAAGGGCCAAAGCAGATCTTTGAAAGGGCACAGAGCTTCTGACTCCTGACAGGGGAATTAGTGTTTCCAGTAAAGCAGCTCATTTTGAAGAGCTCATCCTTTCTGATAATTTGGAGGGTATATCTTTTCTAAAAATTTGGGGGTTGTTTTTTTTCCTAGGTCTTGTTTGACACAATTTTTCTTACAAGTTGGTGAAATATCATAATCAGCAGCAGAATTTAATATCTAATTTCAATCACTGCTAATCATATTGTTATGAACTGGAGTTCTCCAGACTGTGCTCATGCCTGCACTCTACTAATCATCTCATCATGCCTGGAGGCTGCTTGTAATTTTCAATGCTCTTCTTCAAATGCACCTTCTTGCCCTGAAGGAGACCTCTTAAGCTTCACAGAAGCTCTCAGCACTAACAGCTTCAGGGTCTTTTACATTCATTGCATACAATAGACCATCTTAACAGCGCCAGTCTATTTTCGGGGTGGGGGGAGTGTGTGTGTCAATCTATCAGAAGCTAGAGAACTTCTTCATACCCATAGAGACATCAAAGTTGATGAATTTACTGTGCTTTGAGAAGCATATTTTTTTCTTTTACTTTTTTATTTTAGCAAAGAGTTATTACTTCACATGTTTGAATTAAAACGAGGAAGCTGCACCAGCTAATGCAGATAGAGCAATTCACAGCAAAATCTGACTTTTTATTAACTCATGGAAAGAAATGGATAGCAAAAGCCCAATATGTTGGTCTATGGGTTGAGAAACGAAACTTTAAAAATACTCCAAAGGGAAAAATGATCAACTTACAATTAAAAAAAAAAAAAAAGTTGTGTTTGTGGGTTGATTTTTTGGGCTTTGGTGTTTTGGGGTTTTTAAAATTGGTTGGTTGTTGTTTGGGTTTTTTTTTAACAACCCAGAAAATGTGTGTTAAATGGGGGATTTTGTTGTTTCTAATGTGCTAAAATAGCTTTTACAATTGACAGCTTGGTTGTGGTCAGTCAATAAAAAGATAAAATTTCATTGAGATAAATGAAGCAACCATTGGTTCTCTTAACGCTACTACTTCAATTTGTTTTCCATTGAATCAAAACCATCATACAGCATTTGTTCACAACTGAAGGCTTACCTTATGATCAAATAAGCTCTCTTATAAGCTCATGGGATAACATGATGATAACAAGGGTTTAGATAGCCCAGTGTCTGGAGTTAGTAATGTGAACCTTCAACGCTTGTATTCATTTCTTGCTTAAAACTTGCCCCTGGGATTTTAAAACAAGTGTGCAAATCTGTATTACTGAAATATCAAACTCTGTGACTTTAGTGAGATCTTGAAATAATTAGCATTTAACCGGAAATATTAAAATATTGCCCAAGGCATTTAGTGTTGCAGTGAAGAATGCTTGGCTTTGGTATAACTGAGCATGTCTCCGTTTATCTGTAGCGCACCATGACACAGAAAATACAGTTCATCACTATGACAATAACTTCCTTGCAAAGGCAGGCTTAGAAAGTTGTGAGTGTGCATATGCATTCAATCTTGATGTATCTTGAAGAACTAGGGAAGAGATGAGCACAGCTGTATAATTGACAATGACAGAGACTGGAATTGGACACCTTCACCATGACTGACAGCCAGAGAGATGCCATGCATGGATCAGCATTTAGCATACGGGGAAGGACATGAAACCATGCCTTCTGGATAAAACAGCCAGGAAAGGGCTATCATAGCCCTCAAAATAGCTTTTCCATTGAGATTCTCTGTGAATAGATCATTTCAGCTTTTTCACACAGTTCTGATTTCTAGATTAAAGCCTGAAACTTCCTAAACATTGCACTGAAGTTATTTCACCGCTTCCCTTCCCATCTCCCAGTACATTTATATACTGTCTTATTTAATGTAATGAGCAGCTTGTAGTTACTGTGGTTCCATTTCTTCTTTGCGAACTTCACCTAGGAGGAAAGCATCTGCCCCAAGACCTGACCTGCTCTATCCACAGCCAGAATTATTACTCAGTCTGCTCAGTGAAAAAGCACACCTTGGGATGATATGAACAAACTTTTGCCAAACAAGCAAGCATTTGTCCTTGTGTCTACAAATATTGTGGTCACAAATGGTTAATCCTGAATCTTTAACTTCAATTGTGTGTCCAAAACATCTTAGCATGTTGTTATAGAAACCACTTCCAGGCTTTAAATCTTGAATCGTGATTATTACCATAGTAACCGCCACTGCACACAGGCAGGAAAGAAAAAAGGCGGTTATACAAATATTCATTTCTATCAAAAAAGCCAATCTTGTTTTCAAGCACATTTTGTATCAGCAAAACCAAGGAAAGTAAATTAACAACTTATTTTCTGAAGTAGAAGTATTGTATATTAGTGTAAGAGTGACAACTGAATAGCGTTAAAATTCTAAATGTTGTTTAGGAAACACTTAAAACTATCTGTGATTCAAATTACAGAACTGGTCATTAAATCTATGTCTCCATTTCACTAGTCTCCAAATCCTTCTGTAAGCTCACAGTAATTTGGTGCTGCTCCCTGAGAATGAAAGCCGTTACTGCTGGCTGTCGTCTTCCTTTCTTGTTTTTTTACCTTTGTGCCATCCCAGACTTCTTTACTCTATGAGCACTTCAGCAGCAGCAGTCGTCCTTACAGTTGTGCTGGCTGTTTATACTAAACACAGCAATAATTTGACAGGCTTTCCTACAAAGCAGCCATGCACTGGCTGTTTTATCACATTGCGGTGAGGTGTGCTAGTTGAAAGGCACTTGGTTGGTGTGAGCACAGGAGCACACTCTTGGCTGCTTTCTGGCTCTTGCAAGAGTGCTGGACAAATAAAACAAACATCTCAAAACTGAGGTAAATGCTTTCTTCTAAAAGTAAATATTTTTTTCGGCTCTCACTTCATGTTACATCATATTCTATTATCTGTGCTGGGAACAAGAGGAAAATCAGGCCCAGGAGCTCAAAAGGGCTCCTACAGATTGAATTTGGAGGATTTTTGGTTAAATTGGGCATCGAGGCATGGTGCTATCAGCAATGAAAACAGACTGGTTTCTAATGTGAATAAAAGAGTTTATTCACTCTTTCTTTACATTTAGCACTACAGAACTGCAGCTTAAGTTGATAGCGCATAGGGACCATCATGTTTTACTACGCACAGATAATTTGTTTGTGCAGAACAGTGGCTGATTTGGCTCAGAAGGTAGCTGATATCCATTACAGTAAATGATGCAGACACTGATGTAGAACCTGAACTGACCTCTGCTGTGCAATCTCCACCACCATGCATATTCTATCTGAATTTAACTTTCCTCTTTAATAGTTTCATGATATGACTCCATGTTCTTATTTTCTAAGTCCAAAGAAGAGTAAAGACCTGAGTGTAAAGAGGTGTTCCTTCCCCCTTTAGAGCTGACGAATCTTTTATCTCGGTTGAATTTACGCAGCAGAATTTATTCTTAATACTACAGAACAGGATTCCTCTGCACAGGGACATGGAGATAAATGGGCAGGTGAGCAACAACCATGATGCATGGTGGTGGGAACCTGGGGACCAGCTTCAAGCTTGCCATTCTAGCAGCTCTTCGGAGGCAAAGAACATGGAGAATGTATTTTGCTCAAAGTCTGAAACAATTTTACTTAAGTGGTAAACTTGATTGCTTATAGGAAAGATTTGGTGATTCTGCAGGTTAAATGCTGTCGTGGTTCAAGCCCAGCTGGCAACTTGGAACCACGCAGCCGCTCGCTCACTCCCCCCCCTCTTCCTTCCTCCCCCCGCTCCCGGAGGGATGGGGAGGAGAATCAGAGGAATGTAACTCCCACGGGTTGAGATAACAGCACTCCAGTAACTAAGGTATAATACAAACCACTACTGCTACCAATAATAATGATAAGAGGAATAACAAGGGAAAAGGACACAACCGTTCACCACCCGC
The DNA here is from genome assembly GCF_000696875.1 of Nestor notabilis. Classification (NCBI taxonomy): domain Eukaryota; kingdom Metazoa; phylum Chordata; class Aves; order Psittaciformes; family Psittacidae; genus Nestor; species Nestor notabilis. The sequence goes on from NW_009919515.1 coordinate 193,675, forward strand.
CGACCGATACCCAGCCCGACCCGAGCAGTGATCTGGGCCTTCCGGGTAACTCCCCCCAGTTTCTATACTGGGCATGACGTGCTGTGGTATGGAATACCCCTTTGGCCAGTTTGGGTCAGGTGTCCTGTCTCTGCTTCCTCCTGGCTTCCCCTCCTCCCTGGCAGAGCATGAGACTGAGAAAAGTCCTTGGTCAAGAGTAAACATTACTTAGCAACAACTAAAGCATCGGTGTTATCAGCGTTGTTCCCAGACTGAAAGTCAAAAACACAGCACTGCACCAGCTACTAAGAAGGAGAAAAAATGACTGCTGTAGCTGAACCCAGGACAAATGTCTTTGTCCCAGTGATTCAATCAATGTCTTTCCTGCCTGTGCTGCTTTTAGGGCTTTATTAAAGCTGGGGATATCCTCAGCATGTAACTCAGGATACAGAGCCACATGTGTAAAGATGTCTCCTGTGATATGAAATGTTTTGCAGATATAAAGAGAGAAATAAAGAGAAAAAAATTAGGTGGTTTAGTTAGGAATGTGAATTATGTCTTATACTTTAAAATGTTATCCTTTATTGCTTGTCCTTAGTGAGGTTTCTCAGCATGCCTAGATGAGCTTGCTGGGATGGGTGGATCTGTACTGCTTTTGTGAAAGGTGTGACAAATATGGCAGCATCAAGCCTTTTAAAATTAATAGAAGCACAGTCTGCTGTTTCCAAACCTGCTATCAGAACCCAGTGAGGGGTGCAAGTGGTGCTGGGGAAGTAGAAAAATGAAACCAATGCTTGGAGTTGGAAAGACACCACCTATATTCACAGCTACACTAAGGAAAAAGGCTAGAACATACAGCTTGGAAGCAGACACACGTCAAAACAACAAGGGAAATGGTGCCAGAGCTGAAAAGGGTTGCAGAAAGACCTATGCGTGGTCTCACTGCTCTGCACCAATGGGGGGATTTTCAGGAACACAGAGGGAGTAACACAGCATAAAACTGTCAGCCTGTGAGTCTGGGTGAAATCCAGTTGCTCCTGGTTCTGTTTGAATTCTAAATAGTGGAAAATAGGGAGCAAAGGAGCTGTTGCCTTTCAAAGAGGCCATATCTCACCTTGAGAGCCACAGGGTCTCACAGCTTCTCTGGAGTCTGGAAAGAGTTTATGGCATTTTGCCTTTGTGTAAGACACAGGCTTCCAGCTCCCCTTGAGTCCTGGCTCCCACTGAATTCAGCCTCAGCAAGGAGCAGGGGGCTTGGCTGAGCTGGGAGACGCTCCCCCTCACGCAGACCAGCTACCGCTGACTTGCAGTGCTGAGATTTCATTTAGGTCAGAACATGCAAACAGCCATGCTACTACCGTTCTCAGTTACTAATATGGGAAAGAAAAAGCAGTCAGAAATGCTGTGTATTACTGCTAAATCTTTGATCTACTGAGCTTGGAGTAGAGGGGTTAAAAAATGAGTACAAAATGCGACTTTAAGTCCAAGTTCTGTGTCCATGTGTTGTTTGTTTTTGAAAGCTGTTAGAAGGTATGCTCTTCAGTCTCTATCTGTGTTTCTTTCCTCTACTTCATTACCTCTTATCCTAATATGAAAACAGCATACAGCAGTGCTTCTGATATACAGCAGCACATTCAGGCTTTAAGGTTCTGTGATTTTAAAACTTAGCTTCAAATGTCTTTAACACTGACTGAGGTGTGATTTCTTTCTGTGAGTCAAAATTGGATAGGCTTAAAGCCATGGTTGTTAGAAATTCATCATACCGATCTTTAACATGGGGCAAGAATTTCTTTTCTGGCGAGAGATTTTTTCAGCCTCACTTTGCAAGTCGCAGACTTCAGAAAATTAGATTTTTCCCCTCTGTAAATCATACTTACATCTTGGCTTCAAGAAAATACGTGTATGCTCACTGGTCAAACCTACTTCACTAGTGAATAATAGGGAAAATGTTATTGTCAGGTGTATCATACAGGCATATGTTCAGAAGCAGGTTTTGATGACTCCCAATTTAACATAATCTTGACAAGAACTTGTTTTTATTGCATTTGGATAACCAGAAGATCCCATCAAGGCACATCATATCAGATTCATCATATCCCTTCTGCACAGTCAAACCTCTAGCAATAAAATCCACATTCAGAAAACGGTCAGTTTTAACATATTAGAACAGGGGCAAAAAACATGACAAAACATGTAAAGGTTTTTATAGATCTATTCCTTTTCCCAGCTGGCTTACTACACTCTGCTTTGAAGTCTGTAAGGAAACGAATGTTTTACAGTTTCTAGGTGCAAAGCTGTGTACTGATGTGTGCAGATGTTGAGATTGCCTCCAGTAGGTTCTCAGTACTAAATGTTGCTGAAGCAAATGAAATGCAGCAAAATGGCAAGATCAGCTCCAACTCTAGACTAGGATCACACTGGTACTTATAGCCACTGGAGTCATGAGGTCCCTCCAGGCTTGCTGAATGTATAATCCTTTTCTCACACACAATTTTAGTTATATACTATGTAACAGTACTCTCATATTAAAATCATGATTGCTTCTCCTGTCTCCCCAGACTTTAAAAAAGTAAACAGCCCTGTAGCAGATCAGCATTTTGTTGCTGGAAATACATTACACTGTGGTTTAAATGTCACAGGAATCAGAAGAAAGCTTCAGTGTGGCTACGATGCACAGTTAGTACAGAGAAAGCAAGGTCATTCTTTTCCAGCATGAACTTTGTAGAGTTCACATTCCAGTCCTTGCTGCTAGTTACTGAATTCTTTTCAATAGACATCTCCTATAATTAGCTCTGCATGAGCTAATTACCAATTGGGATTTAGAGACCGCTTGGGAAAAGTCTCAGCTTTATTATGGAACAGGCTAGAATCTAACAGGGAGAACTGGCACAACCAGAGTTTCCATCTGCTGTCCTGTGGAGCTCTTGTGCTGAAAGCAGCTACCAGGAGGGCCAAGGTCATAACACTGAGATTGGTGAAGAACAATGATGTGACCATGATCTGCACAAGTTGCTCTCATTGACCTCATACAGATAAAAATCAGTCACAGGCCCAATAGAAGGATGCTATAATGTGAACTTTTGCAGAGGGCTAGTCTTTTGAATGCTAGTTTCATGGTCATGGCTCTGCTACAATGTGGTAGCATTCTTACCTGCAAACAGACTATATTGTAGCATCCTAAAAAGTCTACTGACTTGTAACAGAGGAAGAATGAATTTGTTTCATGGTTTTACAACATTTTATTTCCAGAGTAAGATTAGAAGCAGATCCTAATAAGACTCTAAGCTACATGACATGAAGTTACAAGTCTCAGTCCACAGACCACCATGGTTTCCTCTCCCCTGATTTCAAGAACTGTTTACTGATTAATGGCAAAACTCTATGTTCATCCCCAGCACACTATATAATGTGCAGATATATTATTCTACTACCTCCACCTTTCTCTAAGAGCCTTCTTTGGGGAACGTGCTAAGTAATAAGCCTCTCATATCAGAGGAATATCACTAAAAGACAAATTGTTTCTTTAAGCCTAATATGGTGGTGTGTTTTATAATAAAAACACCTGCCACATGGCATTAAATATCTGCTGTAAATGAAGAGGTATCCAGAAAGTCTTCATCAAAATTAGATCAGTAAGATTTTTGCCAGTAAAATGATACAAAATTTAAAACCATGAATAAATAAACACTATCCAGTAGCAATCAGTACAGCGGTGACATTTCTCAGAGTTTTTAAAAATTATTTTATTTCCCTGTTATTATTCTCCTTTATTTCCTCTGTTTATTTAATTTATGTAAGTGGTCAACCTGACTCATCTCTTCTTCCTTTCCTAGTTCTCACTTTTCTGCCTTAGATTTTTTCCATGCATTCTTTTCTTTCTCTGAGGCCTGATCTAAAGCAGACTTTGATTTATCAGGCAGCAATGGGAAGTTATAGCAACTTTGTGTGGCTGGTAAGTGAGTCTGCAGTTACTGTAGTCCCAGAACACAAGATCACACATGGCACCAGCTCAAGAGGGTAACACAGATGCCTCTGGAGCTGTGTTAAAGAGCTCACATTCCACAAAATGATCCAGAGGACAATAAAGATTCTCTGGCCTGCTGTTCCCCTGGATATAAGATTTAGCCATCCCTGTTAGTGACAGTGGAGTTTTGTGTCACACAAATCTGCTCTTAAGACACAAGGATTGCTCGGGATGTTGGAGGTGTAGTATCTGAGGAGTGGAAGATAAGATGGTAAGATTAGCAAGCAGGAGGAGAGAACTGAAGCCTCCACAGCCTGACATTGAGAAATTTTCTCTATCTGAAGAAACTTTGGTGCCATACAAGGATGAAAAAGCAGAAAGAATACCTTACCTGGAGGGAAGGGTCCTTCTTCACAACTGGATACTAGTCCAGACTTAACCAGTACAAAGTACATCATAGGGCAGCATCCTGACCCTGCTTTGTATTAAATTATGCTATATAAATAAACGAGATCCGTGTAACAGTAAAGGTCTAGCCAGGAAAAAAATCAAGATTTCATGGCAATAATGAATAAGTGATAAATATCTAGTGACTATCTTGCTGGGAGCATTTTTTGTAGAGAGCTCTATGACAAAACCTGGGTTTTGATCCCAATGGGCATCATAAAACATACTGTGCTGGGAGACCGCAGAACAGATTGGGAAGTAATTCTCAGTACTTAATACCTGAGGATTCTCAAAAGCAATTTTCTCTTAGGATCACATTCCCTTTGATCATTGGGATTATTAATTATGGATAGACTTGAACAGAACAAGGCACTGTAACTGTATTCCTCATTTGAAAGGAACACAATATCTTACTTAATTAGAGGTTCAGCTGTGGTGTCCTTTCAAGACACTTTGGTATTGATTTGACTTTAGTAGCCTACTGTAACAAATATTATTCGATTAATAATCAAGGGAGCTTGTAGACATAGCAGTGTAGGAAAGATACATCAAAATGTTTGTCGTTCAGCTTGCCAGGGCAGTTGGTATCTGTCTATATCTTTCTATTATGCCTATACTGGCATCTGTCCAGTATAGCATTTAGACCATAGATTACCATCTGTAGTTCAAAAGTGACTGCATTTATGTGGAGCCCACTCCTTTATTGGACCCAGCCCATGCTTCATCAAGTGACTTCAGGCAGTTATATTTAAAGTTTAACTTTCTCTCTGGATATATTGGAGCATATTGTTTCTGCTAATAACTCCTTAAGCTAATTTTGCTTCCATTCTGTATTTGTCTTACCTGTGCTTTAGTCATCATTGATTGAACATATGAAATTTGGCACAAAATTAACCATAATGTATACGAGCATGCTCAGTTTACTCTTAGCATCACGTGTTCATTATTAAATGTGTTGATTCATTCTTGAAATCAATGGATGTGCTTTCGTTATGCTTTTCAGGGAAGATATGGATTGTGTGCAAGCAAACATAATATGAAGTAGTTTTTAAAAGTAATTTTTGTTTCACCTAGACATTCTTAAAAGTACCAAGAATTTGGATTCGTATCAAAGCTATATATGCAGAGATTTATTTTATGGGGAAAAAAAACCCAAACAAACCAAAACACTGAAAACAAACAAACAAACAAAAAAACTCTAACAAACAAATCACACACGCATCCCTCCATGATTCCTGGTGATCAGAATTCCTACTCAAATCAGTAGTAATTTTGTCGAATTGTTGAATCACAAAGCTTAACTTGTCAAGTACATGCATGGTCTTTAAGCACTTCATTGTATCCCTACTGTCCTAAAATAGTTAAGAATTTGCTTGGAAGTTTAATTCAACCAAAGGAACACTTAACAGTTACTAAACTTACCCCACTTATGCTGGGGTTTTTGATTTTTTGCCTGTTACCACAGTGTTTGGCATTTGATAGATTCATTGCTAGGGAGGGAGCAATGCTTTCTTTCTGGGCTACTCTTGCCTAAGCTGTGAATCAACAAACTGATACTCTGTTTTATATTATTAGCAAAGGGAAGTAATGCTCCAGCTAACCTTCTGCAATAGTCTTCCTCCTCTGATACCCCTCTTTCCTGGCTGGCCCCCAAAGAGATTGCAATTTGAATAGCATGTGTCTGGAGAATTCCTTAAGTCAGCATTTCAGCATAATCCAGCATGCCCTGTTCCCCAGGAGGTGGGCTGAAGTAGCTTTCATGAAGGACCTGAACACAAGGCAGTAAGAGGGATTGTCACTTAAGAACATCTGAATTTCAGCTACAGCTTTTGCCAGCCTTGGCTGAAGGTAATTTATAAAGCAGATTTATTAAAAACTCGCTAGGTATAGTTTTGAAACAGTGGGATCTGGTTTTCACTAGTCTGCAACTCTTCACAGTTCCTTAAGAATTTTCATAACACTTTTCCTTTTTCTTCTCTGTATTGTCATGGCTGTTTGCTGCTGTGATTGAGTTTTCATAACTGCCAGAACAATGTCAAGACAATGTGAAGACAGTGTCAAGGCAAATATAGAAGGGTGACGGTGTGAAGGAAGGAAAGAGAAAAGAGCTGTCAGTACTTGCAGTGCTCTGTAGAGAAAATATTTCAGTGATAAAACCATTGTCACCATGTGCTGAGCAATACAGAGAGCCTGAAGCAGAGATATTTAAGTTACTGCACTCTGGCTGACAACCTGGAGGTAAAGAAGGACTTAAAGATATTTACAAGGATGCCTTTCCTCCTTAACTCTTGTCCTGTAGTATCTTTTAGACCATGTTCCAGTCCCTAATATTCTATCAATGCATCACCATTGTGATTTAAACTTCTGACATATTAACTTGTAGCAAGTACACTTCTGAGAAAGTTGAAGAACAGGAATAAAAAATACTTTTTTCTTCTTTCTAAAGAGCCTTGGAAGATATTTTGTTGCCCCCCTACAGGAAGGTGGAGGGCTTTTCTAGCTGACATAATTCCAAGGTACTTTCTTGAGCATCCGAGCCACAATCTCTGCTTGTGGCACACTATGATTGCGACAACGGTCTAGAGCACGATCTAATTGCATTCTGAGTTCAGCAGTGCAAGGTGCCAAGTATCCTGCTCCCAAGACAGTGCAGACTTAAGGCACATACTTAATTCAGCCTCACAGTGGTTTGTTTGGTTTTGGGATTTTTTTTTTTTTTTTCAAAATATCCGTGGAAAACAGACACATTCTCACATGGGGAAATACAGGGCAGATGTACAACTGAATTCTAGCACCAAAGCTACGTACAGCAGTACGTCTGCTCTACTGAAGGGTCATGCAGAGTGAGGTGCTACACACCTTCAGAGCAGTTGTCAGGATTTAAAGTTAAGCACTGGTTTTGCAGTAAGTCTGATTTGCTCTTTGTGTGTGTATTCTGTGCCTTCCTCCTCAGCTTTAGAGGTGGAGAGAATGAAGGGGTTTCTTAATATTTCTGTCCTGTTTCTGAACAGCAGGACAACCAGATATAAGAGGGTTCAGATGGACAGTAGCCAATAGCATTGTAATTCTGGAAAAATAAAACCCCCACTAATAGTGACTTCTAAATGACTTTATAAATATCACTGGAGAGGTTTAAGGAAAATGAACTCCTGAATAGTTTTCAGGGAATAATGTACCCTAAACTCCTCAAAATACTTCAGGGAGAGTATTTTCAGATCTAAGAATTAGATGTTAACTATTCTAATTTATATACTAGTGCTAATTGTTGTATGTCTATATATTGCATTTACATATTCATTATCATTTATTCTATTTTAAGGAAGTAAGTTGAATAGTTAACAGATTTTCTTACTTGTTGCCAATGAAATAACTGAAAATAACCATAGAAGTGCTTGCTATTCTATCATTATCCTATCCCTGGTTTATGTTTATTTGCAATTCATAACAGCATGGGTGACTTTTAGATGAAGTGCAAATTTTATCCACAGCTGTAGCAGCAATGCTCTAAGTAAGCTGTTTAAACTGACTGTAGCCACTTACATGCTGCTGAAGGTTGCCCAGTTAAGTTTTGTTAACCTGAAAATAGTCTGCCATTTTGAACTGAGCATCAGCTGAAGAGTGTGTTTCTTGCCTGGGGCTCAAGTGCCTCCTTCCATTAGTGTTCACACCTCAGCCATCATGTGCCTCTAGTAATCACCGAATCTTATCAATCCTCAGAAAGGATAGTCTATAAGATTGCAAGTTAGTGACTACAAAGAGTGTATGGATCCCTTCACAAAAGGAGGCTAAGAATTATCAAATAAAAAAGTTATCTACAAAGGAAATCCTTACATGTAGCAACGAAAATTGCCTAAATTTGTTGTAAGAATGAATAAACAATTAATTGTTTTATCTTAAAAAAAAAAAGAAAAAAGGAATATTTGTCATATTTACAGATCTCTCAGGCTCAACAAAAATCTGGAGAAGTGTGTGTAACCCCTCCTCTCAATGTATCTATATTTATGTGTGTATAACATATGAAGTGAGAAACACAAGATCTAAATTTAGTGGTTTGAACATGGAGATCATTTGAATTGTACTCACAGCTCTCTCACTGCAAGCAAGGCACTCAACTTGCCCTTCTCCAGCTCAGCATTCTCACCTGCAAAATTGAGATTCTGACTACTTGCAGACTGTGAGGTTCAATCTGCTTATGTTTTGTAAAGTGTGCAATACGCTTCACAAGGAAAAAGCTAAATGTGTTTCTATGGAAAATAATTTCTCTGCACATTTGCAAGGAACAGAAAGAATCTAAAAGCAGCCTGTTCCTCCAGACTTGCATGCCTGCTGGCTTTGGGCACGATCACCCTTTAATGATAACTATAAAGTCAGTAAAAGTCTTTGAGAAAGTCTAAACTTAAACTCAATGTACAAGTGTAAGTGCTAGGAGGACAAATGTGTTTTACAAGATGAAGTGCTGGACTGACCTTGAACATGAGAGCAAAGCCCTCACTATTAGCACAGAAAAATGTTAGATTGCAAGACTTCACTTGAGAAGCAGAACTAATTAGAGAAGATTAACTGAAATGAGGTATGCAATAGCTGGAGTAGGCCATGACTGCAATATGAAAGGCTGAATCACTGGACCCCTTATTGAGGTCAAGATCTTAAAAACACTAGAATTTTTTAAGGCAAGTGACAAGTTCTACAGATGTTCCTGTGGCAGCTGAACATGCATTATAACATTCCAGCTCTGTTCTGCATACAGGAGTTTCCCCTGTGTTAAGACTGTTTTCAGCCTTGATGTCAGAATACATTTCTGAGCATGGGGTTTTATTCAGCACCATGTTCACATTTCTCTGTAGGGGGTTCTGAAGAAATAGTCACTAAGTCTGCACTAGAGTGGTAACACAGTGGAGATTTTAGATTTATTTTTTTTATGAATGTCGTGGTTCAAGCCCAGCCGGCAACTTGGAACCACGCAGCCGCTCGCTCACTTCCCCCCTCTTCCTTCCTCCCCCCGCCCCCGCGGGGC
>NW_009919515.1:203147-230731 GCF_000696875.1 Nestor notabilis
ACTGCTACCAATAATAATGATAAGAGGAATAACAAGGGAAAAGGACACAACCGCTCACCACCCGCCGACCGATACCCAGCCCGACCCGAGCAGTGATCTGGGCCTTCCAGGTAACTCCCCCCAGTTTCTATACTGGGCATGACGTGCTGTGGTATGGAATACCCCTTTGGCCAGTTTGGGTCAGGTGTCCTGTCTCTGCTTCCTCCTGGCTTCCCCTCCTCTCTGGCAAAGCATGAGACTGAGAAAGTCCTTGGTCAGAGTAAACATTACTTAGCAACAACTAAAAACATCGGTGTTATCAGCATTGTTCCCAGACTGAAAGTCAAAAACACAGCACTGCACCAGCTACTAAGAAGGAGAAAAAATGACTGCTGTAGCTGAACCCAGGACAATGAAGCTAGTAAACAAGTATTCTGTCTTTTCTTTTCTTTTTAAGTGCAATCTGAAATACATTTTGCAGCCTATTTCCTCATACTTTCCACTTACCATTTTTTCCTGTCATTAGCCATCCTCCCACAAACTCTAATGATCTTTTTATTACCCCATGGTAATAAATGTTCCTGAATTGGTTGGATGGTACTTCTGATATACGCCCTGAAATAACCGCTTTACCAGCACTGTAGTAAGGGCCTCAGCTAAACTGAAAATGGTTCACATGGAACGGACAGGGTTGGAAGAGACTTCCAGAGATCTAGTCCAACCCACTTGCTCAAAACTTCATCAATCAGAGCAGAAAGCTCAGCAGTTATTACCTATGATATGTCTACTCCTCAGAACTTTCCATAACGATCTAGTAAAAATTCTTTATTTTCAGGAAGCCAGGTTTACTATAAGCATGTGTAACCACATGCTTGTGGTTAATGGAAGTGTTGGTGCCCATCAGTGACTGCAGAAAAGCAGCAATCACCCATGAAGACCCAGCATTCTTCAGGCTGATTTAGAGTCCTAAAGATGTGCAGGTTTAAAAGAAGACAGGAAAATCAGCCTCAGCTTACTGAATATTTGTAGTTATTCTAATAGAAGTAAGGAAAGCATTCCTCTATCTATAGAAAAGTTGACATGTAACGTCTGAAAGTGAGGCACAGTTAAATAGCATTGGCAAGTCGCTGTGTGTGTTTCCTCTTAAACAACATGTTTCTATGCTAGCCTGAAGAAGAAATGATGCAATTCAGGATGCAAACTGATTTCTAGTTGCTGCTTATACAAAAATGTTATACAAAAATCCCTGCAAAGTATAATAACAATCTCCATTTTATTTTAGTAGTAATGAAGAATGCAGTTCTCTCTAAGTTGGTATATAATGAGCAGAAGTCATTGTTACCAGACAATCAAATTTTTTATTTAAAGTTTAAAAATGTAGTCCTACTTCTGATGCATCTCAAGTATCCCAAAAGTCATTATTATTTATCCACTTGAAAAGAAACCACTTTTGATTACAACCACAAACTTCCTGGTTAGATAAATCAAAGCCATGCTGGTCCTGGCTGGACATAGTACAGCAGCATCTTCACTGAAAAACGTGGACTTACAAAGTTAAATCAGAATAAATAAAACTGAAATCAACTCTGCTAAACGTTGTTCATGGAATATCAGAAGTACGTCTAATATATTTATATCTTACAGCAGCAAAACCATTGTCAGCTTGGACATGATAGCTGGGGATATAGCAGGTCCGCTGTAAGCTGTTTTCTTCAGTCACTGGGCAGTGGGAATGCTTACAGAGATCTATGGGAACAGAAAGTGCCTGTATGAATCTAGAACTGGTGGGCACTTGCCCAAACGAAATGGAGTGTCTGAAAGAGTGTTGGACTATAGTAGAAGTGATGTCATAAAAACAGATCTGGTTTTGTTCTGCTGGGTGTGCTGAACTGAATCTTCTTCCTCACTTCTTTCCTTCACTTGTTAGATCATTTGGTCAGTCTGCTTGCTGGAAAGGTTTTACCCAGATTCTTCAGTGCCATTCTGTGCCAATCCTTCCATCTCTTAAATCCCATGAAAGTTTTGCACCAAACACCTCTCAGTCTTGTCACTTTGCTACTATGGACAGTGGTGGAAGTTTGAAGTTGTCTACTTTATTTTCCAGGAAATCCATTGTTCTTTGGAAACAGCCTTTGGAATGTGCAAATGGCAACTGACTTTAGTCATTTTGCTCCTGCACATTTCCATGAGCTCCAAAATGGGTGGATGTTAGACTAAATTGAATCAGACATTTAAGACATACTCAAAAGAGAACGGAACAGATAGTTCTTGCTATATCAAGCAGAGGGCATTTTTACATGGATTGAGGCTTGCAAAATGTTCAGTACCATTAGTAATGAATAAAGAATTACAAATGTCAGCTGTGTTTAATGGGAGATAAGTCTGAATTGGTGGGTTCTACAAAATGTTGGCCAGATATTTGCCTTCTGCAGTTGCACTGTGAAGGCAACTATTTGCATTCTGCTGTCATGCTATATACTGCTCTAAATGCATATGCAGGTAGTGATCAAAGAGGTTTGGATTATCATTCTCACAAACATATTTTCCATATTTTCCTGTTTTTTAAGGTAGGAAACAGTGGAACTTTACTTTCAACATTCTTTTAACTTCTGCTTTTTAGATTGAACAGGGACAGGAAGAGCCTACAAAGGCCTTACATGTTTTCATCGCATTCAATACCCATGATGTAATCTCTGTAATATCAACATCAATCTCTGGCTTCTTCTCTCACTGTCATTGTGTATGTCTTTTGTTATGCAGCTTCTGTTTGCTTATCTTACAAGGCTGGTGTCTTCTCTCTCTGTATATTATCCATGAGGCTATCAAAGAAAGGTAAGGGACTGCTGGAGAAAAGCAGGTACACTTAGGACTTCTTTACACTGTGCCAGAGCTTAGCAGTGGTTTGCCCTTCTTGCAGTTCTTGGAGTCAGCAGACTCAAAAATTAACTACATACCACACAGCTGTATCTTGCCCATTGCAAATGAAGTGCATCTCATGTAGCCCATAACTAATATTTTCAGAAATCTGTATGTAATTCTCAACTCCAGTTTACACTTCCACCCCACCAAAATGGGATCACCAGCAGAATAATGTGGTATATTTAGCATTGCCTGCTTGCATTTAAGGGAGAGACCCTGGAAAGATGCCTGTATAAATACCAAGGTATAGGTAGGTCGATGCAAACAGAACTCCTTTTGCATGCTTTGAGCCAGCTCTAATCCAGGTGCCATTTAGCTGTGTTAGCACACAGCTGGCGTAACATGCTCTGCTTTTCAGCATGATCTTGGATTCAGCACAGTGCTAGCACAACTACACCATTTCTGCACCAGAGGTGGCTGATGTTCAAGCAGCAGCAAGGTTCAGACATAGTCTCAGGGACTCTTTCCAGCTGTTAGGAGGCTGGTGAGTTATACTGCAGACTTTTTGCTGACATCAGGGCCTGATCTCTTCTTTCAGCTGTGTGGACACTTGAGTATGTTCAGATTCATGGATGGTTAACCATAGCTGGAGCAGTACCACCGCTGCTTTTTAAGTACCTACAAATTGTCACAAAGCTTAGTAAACCACATCTGAAGCTACTGCTGTATACAGAGTCTTTTCAAGGCTAGATTATCACTGTGAGGGTTTTGGATTCCCTGCTGCAAGTAATCCATCAGTGCAGGTTACTTAAATTGCAGTTGCTTGGGTCCTTGCAGACTGATGACTGCCTATCTTTCTAAGTCCTTGCTTTGGCTTCCTGTCAAATTATGTTGTTTTCAAAGTCCTCTAGCTCACATACAAAGAAAGAAAGAAATGTGTCACAGTCAAATTCAGAGCTAGGGTCCTCCTTGTGGAACAAAGAACTAATGAAGTGCTTTGTACATCTCTGTTAGAAACCCCAACAAGGGAGAATAGGAACTCTCAAGAGAAGAGTGTGACCAATGTGTGCTGCCTTTCATCTACTCCTATAGCTCCCCTGGCAGTCTGAATGTGAATTAGAGCAGCTCTGGGCTTAACTACTTTACAGGGCAGCCAGCCTTTGGTAGTCCCAAAATACAGGAGCATAGTGGTACCTCTCAGAAACTGTCAGCAAGGGAAATGTCTGACCACTGTGTCCATGGCTGAATACTTAAGTTGGGGTATGCAGATTTGTTTGTTTACCCACAAGCTTGATCCCAACCACTGTGACTGGGAGCACTCTGAAGGAATGCATCCTGCCTGCAGACTCCCTGACTAATGCAATTAAAGATGCTTTGTCTGTCTCATTATTCGAGGAAAGGTTAAGGCAGCAGGATTCCAGTATGCTCAGCCTTGAGCAGGCAAGCAAGAGCAGCAAAAAGAAGCAAGGAGTTTCTCCCCTTGAGCATCTACCCAGGCCACAATTATTCAAGCACAGCACTTCCCAGCACAGAAAGATGCACCAGGCAAGTGCCCTGATCCTTAGTTGCTGGAGTGGGAACGCTGTATGTAACGGGTTAGCAGCCCATGCCCCTTTTCAGCCACAGAAATATTTAGCCCTAGAAATACTTTTATTTCTGTCCCCGCTGATAAGATTCCAGGCAGGCAGAAGCTGCCCTAACCCTCAAGTTGCAGCAGCAGCTGCAGCCTTGCTTTGTTGATGCCTAGAGAGGAATGTGTTTTGCTCAGCCTGGAGGAGTCCTTTAAAGCTCCAGTGGCAGCTGCGTGGTGTGTGTCACCGCGTGTCAGGCTGCCCATGAAGAAGCGTTGTCAATTGGAGTATTTGTCAAAAGATGGAAGCAATTTTCTGCTGACCCATTTTATGGGTGAATAAAATATAATCAATATAAAGTAAACATGAGAGTTGCATTGGAAAAAGGTTTATCTGGGTTGGGGTCTTTTTGCTATTTGCTACTGTGAGAGGGAATTTTATATGTTATAGCACTGAATGGCTGAGGAAACAGAAAAGTACAGTGAGAACTGATGAAACGTGCCAGTCTCCAAAACCAACAATCTGTAATATAATTCTAGAAAATAATATGTATAATTTATCTACTTGCTGCCTGCTTTCTGTGACTCTAGATGAGTCAATTAGGTTGAAAGGCTTCCCTCAGAAAATGTAAATACCGGTACCTTTTTTAATTTTGGGGCCACCACAATGAACAAAGGGAATAAGCAGGGCTGCATAGAGATTGAGGCATTGTTTAAATGATTTTCCTAATGCTGAGATGTGAATTACCTAAGGAAAAAAAAAAAAGAAAAAAGTAGAAGTATCCTTGAGAGGTCTTTGGTTGCAAAGCCCTGTAGGCAGGATGAAAGGAACTTAGATTGCTGTTTCTCTAACTTATTTATTAGATGGAATGCACTGAATATCAGCAGGTAAGGAAAATGGACTAATGCATACCCTTTTATTGCTTGGCAGTTGGCAGGGTATATGTGTATATTTTTTAAACCTTAATGTTTTAGAACTGATTTTTTTAATTGTCATAAAAATAAAATTTTAAACTTCTCTTAGATGAAGCATAAGGGTGAAGACTTCTAGAACAGTGCTAATTTGTTGTAGCTCATCCAGAAAGGCCACTTAAAAGAGTTTCCTAGGAATTATATGATATTTGTTTTGGTGCAGTAGGTTCCAGTCTTGCATCACTTTTTATATGCAGTGAGAAGCTGGCTGTAAAATTTAGGTTCAGAAGGCAATCTGTGTTTTCCATTCCTTTTCAAGTTTTTTGACCATGAAAACTGTACTATTAGTAATCCATTTATTAATGATATTTTCTTGCATCATACTGCTAATATATCAAATATACACAAACTGAGATTAAGAGGTGATTTGACTCCAAATCTGGAAATTGAATTACATCATCTCTAGTACTATCTATCCCCATCATAACGAGGGCCTCCAATACCCAAAGCACTTATTTAAACCTAGGCTGCCAAAAAATTAAAATTAGGTACTTGATGTCTCGAAGAATGAGTGTAAGCTATTTTCTCACTGAAATATAGGCAACAATTTTGTAGTTAATGACACAAACAGGGCTGCTTTTTTTGTTTTGAACATCAGCTAATCCCCAGTTGTGGTGCAGGAAGGAAGGGAGCCATCTGCTTTCCCAGCCCAGGAGCTGTGCCTGAGCTGCCCTGGAACCTCAGTGCCACCACAGCCCTTGGGGAAAGTACAGACCTGTTCTTCAGTGGGGATCCATCAACCAAGATCTTCACAGATCACCCCCAAGGTGGAGCTGACTGCCCTTCATCTGTGTAACACCAGCTGTGAAACAGCAGTCTAGACAATCTCTGGCAGATATTTATCTAACCTACTCAATAAAAAGTTCTGATACAGCGATTTAATTACCCTTCAATTGAGAAAGTTCACTCAGTTCTTCCCTGCTACATGTGGAATCTGTTATTTTGCAGAGCCTGCACTACCAAAGGTCATGGGTAGCAGCTGATCTCATTGTCTTCCTTGATTGCCATTCTCTTTTATGTAGATAAGACTGTAATCATTTCCTCCCTCAGGCTTCTCTTCCCGTGACCCTTTCTTATAGGGCACATCTTTCTAAATGTCTTCCTGTTTTTGCTGTCCCTTTCTAGCATTTTCCTAATTGCCTCTCTCACTCACAGCAGCATGAAAACTGGATATAACTAGTACTGAATAGTGGATTGATTACTCTCCTGTGTCTTACATGTCACTTTCCTGTCAACACATAAAAACTGAAATCTTTGCCTTTCCACATAGCTTTTCAGTAGGGAACTACTCAGTTTGGCCATCAAGATTTGAGCATTCTCTAAACAGTGCTATTTTTCTCCAGAGTTTCTTCGTGGGGAGGAAAAGGTATAGAGTTGCACAGGGACAGGACTCCTCAGCTGTCTTAGGTTCATCAGAAGTAACACAGGGGGGAAAAAAAAGAACCACCACAAAACCAACTCTGTGGATAGATAAGTAGGTATAGATGTAAACTTTGGGTGGAGATACCTTTCAAAGTTTTATATATATTAAGCTTGTATGACATGCTTTAATGTTCCAGCACCTGTTTCTCCAGTATATTATCACTGATGCTGTACAATATATCAGTGTTTCAAGATTCATGTGAGCCCTGTGGTGCTGGTTGACCATGGGTGATAAAACACCCTTTAGCCCAACCTCCTTTCTTTCCCATTAGACTCTTTCCTAATAGGTCATTAGTCACAAACAACACCCACTTATAGAGACTGATTGCTGTTCTTGCTACAGAATTCCCTTTCTGTTCCTTGACTGTGAATACATCATTCAGTGTTTTAGCCTGTATTGCCAAAACCGATGTCATTTGAGCACTAAATTTTGAAAGATGCCGATTCCTGCATTGTAGTTTCTGGATGACTAATAGAGGATGTGGGGAAATGTTTAACCTCCCTTGGTTCTCAGTGTCAACATTTCCCATTTTGAAACGCACACAACAGGGAGGTTGTTTGTAACCTGGCAGTCTTGCTCTGCTATTGGAATAGTAGGTGTAGCACCTTAAGGATGCCTTGTAAACATTTGGATTGAAAGGTTCAATACCGGTTGAGATGTTCTTTATGTCACTTATATGCAAATAGCTCCATCTTGCAGAAGTACTTCCTTGTTTAAAAATTATAGGGTTGCTACTTTACACTCTTAGGATTTCATTTGATTCCAGAGATAGAGATGTTATTCATAATAAAATACATAAACGAAAAGGAAAACCAAACTAAACCCCCTTACAATTGGGTCAAGAAGCTGTTGCTTTAAACTCACTTAAGATGATGGCAGACATCTGAAAGATACTTCTTTTTTATACGATGTAGAGGCAGTGTGTGACAGCTAGGACAGAGGGAAAGCTGCAGGGCCTGGTGCCTCTGCTCAGACATTGCTGATTGCAGCTCTGACAGGCACCGCGCTCCACAACAGGCTAATGAGGATCTGCTGAAGTACCGAATCTGCTAGGAACTCATCAAATGCGCAGCCCAACAATACTTCTCTGGAAAGCTACTGGCATCATCCGAGTGTGCATGAGGGATGAGCAGTATGAGGAAAACTACAGATCTCTTTATAAGCAGAGCTTTATTCCTAACACAGTAATTAAGCAGTAATTAGAAGTTGAGTAATGGGAATACTTGCAGGAAATTAAAACTTCTTGTCCATGAGGAAAAATCATATAATGCCAACATCTCGGAGGGGTTTTCCTTGAAGGGGAAATGGGGTGAAACTAAAGCTCAGATATTATGCTCATATTAACAGCAATTCCAAATTAAATTACATTCTTAATTTATGAACATTTGGAGGAACTTTTATGAAGTAAATAGCAAATATTTTTCTTCTCTGCTGAAAGGTCATGAAGCCATTAAAATGGAGAAAAATAGTTTTGAACATACATTTTTACTGATTTTTTTTTTTGCCAAAAAGGAAAGATGACAATCCTACATTAGTGATAAATAATAAATTGTAAATTTTGTTTAAAAAAAAAAAAAAGAGAGAGGGAGAAAAGGGAAGATGAGTTTCTGGATGTTGGATTAAGATACAAGATTCTGAACTTGTACTCAACCCTAGACAGAATTACTTCCAAATTGATGCCTGAATATACCTGTACTTATCATTTCTCTTCCTTTGTTTCTTAAACAACTCTCTGCCCAGAGTTATGTGTTTGTGATTCCTGTTAGAAAATAATACAGCAGTAATTAGCTATCAATGTTCTAGATTTGGGGCATGCTTCTTGTCAACTAGTGTATGCAATGATTTATGTTCCCCCCTCATGCAGAGGTGACCATCTCTGGATGCCTTCCAGATTAATTTTCTCTGAGTGGTTGATTTGTTGTAATTTGTGGGGAAAAAAAATTATGTTCACAAAATACTGTATAAAGCCAACTTGTATTGGGGGCTTGCATACAATGCTCATAACCATGGGCACAAGGCACAAATCAATTTGCAGATCTGTACCACTATCCTGACATCAAGGGAATGGGGAATCATGCTTCACATATTCATATGATTTAAATTTTAGACAAAGCCTCAATCTCTGTTTATAGAGGGTCCTTAGGCAAAAATAATGGGTTTTGTGTAGCCCGACACGTTCATGTTTTGTGTTTTGGAGATTTAAAAAATAAAAATATTTGCACGGAATTATATACCAAGGTGTTTCTCCAACCCACAGGTGCTCAAGTTTATATATAGTAGTATATATGTTTTTTATAAAGTAATGACCAGCAAAGGAAACATAATTGGTGTATATTATCTGATTTAATTTTGACCCCAAAACAAAAAATTACCAGTGTCAGCAAAACAATTTTCAACAGAGAAAGAGGCACAGGATAATTAAGAAAAGGAGTTAGAGTTTTCTTCTAATTAATTCGTAGCTCCGCTGGTAAGCCAGTATGGGAAGGAAAGGGGCTGTAATATGTGTTTTGCAGAACTCTGAGTGACATGCAACACATGAATTTGGGGCTAGATTCCAATGATTTGCCCACACCTTTCCAGAGGCTTGCTGCGTTGATGCTTACTTGTGGTGATGGTCTCTGTGGTGATGTCAAGAAGACAGAACGTGAATTAAGATAAGCATTGCCTGCCAGCAGAGGACTCCTGCCCCTGGGTACAGTCTCCACACCTTCAGCAGCAGCACCATTTCACCTCAGCAGTGACAGCAGCAAACGTCACAGCAACCTGATGGTTGCTCTTGCCCCAAGGCAGGCCAGCGTACAAACAAGGAGGTATCAAGGGCTCTTCAGTAGGTTTCTTTTTTCTGTGCCAAGAGAGGACTAAGTCCACAATGTTCTCAGAAATGTAACTGCAGGATGAAACTATACCTGTTATTTCTTTATCAAGTACATGTATTTCTAAGCACCCACATTTGTATCTGCACAGATGTTGCACCTGACATCATGTCACTGGTCTTTCCAAAAGCATTTTATACAACTGAAATTAACCCCCTACCCCAGATATTGTTTGTAGGAAGGCTGTCAAAATCCCTGTTGCTGTACAGGTGACAGGATAACATTCTTTAACACCTTAGTCTTTAGCTTTATAGAATGTTTCTGCGCAGCCAGAAGACTATTAAAAGTTTACTCAACACTTAGTGTTGTACAGGAGTTAAAGAATAGTATCACATAATATAAGCATGAGCTATTTTACGAATAAAAGGGCATAGAATTATTTTAATAATGTAGAACAACTTTGGGTTAGTTGGTTGGTTTGGTTTTTTTTTAGTTCAACATAATTGACTTTATCCTATATCTGAATGTAGCGACATTCCTGAAAAAATGCTTTTATTTCATCACAACTTGTTACTAAAAGGCCTATTGTCTGTATAAGACAATGTATGCACACATGCTTCTTAATGTATGCATACCTGTATTCACCTGAGGAAAATGAATAGCTGAAAAAAAGTTATATGCAGATATGTTTTTAGGAAGCCTTGGCTTCTAAATACTAATTATTTTCCAAGTTTGTAGAAAAAATAATTATAAAGCAGAATTTAAGCAGGACCTAACATTAGAATCCTTTAGGGGAAGACAAATCCAGTAAACTGAATTCCAAAATATAATGGCTTATTTAAATTTTATAGATGTCAGCAATTCTCTCTGTTCTATGCTCAGCTTTTCTATCTTGGTCTTTCTCAGCTTTAATTTTTAAGTAAGGAAGTAATTACAGTCAGTTCTGCTTCTGTTTCTGTTTTATCTGTTCATTGTTATGTTTTTGTTAAAAGAAATTGTTAGCAGTTTCAAATGGTGTAAAAACTTTCTTGAGAGAAAATATCTATCAAGATCATTGAACACCCTGCATGGGTAGATACAGATATGGTCCTGAGCCTGATTCTGGCTCCTGCTGTAGCTGCTCCATCCTGGTGTATCAATATACATCACATCAGACTGCAACAGCCAGAAGTCTACCGGAGGGGAGTCCTCCAAGCAGAAGAGCCTCTTGCTTGAGACTGGCCATATGGCCATAACCCAGAGAAAACACATGCTACATCTGAAATGTCATCCCAGCCAACTATGTCAAGGAAAAAGCACAAATTGGCATACAACTACTTTCTCTCCCTCCTTTAGCATACTGCATTCAGCAGAGCTCACCCAAGGTCAAAGTCAAAACTTGTGTTTATCTTTATCTTTGCTTTAAAAAAAAACAAACCAAACAAAACCAATCAAAACTGATTCTTGAGGGGCTTTTCTTTTTGCTGCATTCTACCAATGCTGTCTTTGTGTGTCATGTTTTTGATGTGACTTTTTTTATTTTATAAGCAGTTAACTTTTATGCATTTTCCCAAAGCTTTTATATTTTGTTATAATTTGTCTGCCATATCTATAAATTAAATTTTCCTGACTAACTCCATTCCTGTTACTTTCTTTTAATTAGATAGCAGACTCTGCCTCTGAGACTTTCTGGTTCTTCATCCTACAGTGTACAGACTTAAGTCACCTTTAAAGTCACCTGCTTTCTGAAAGTGGAAGATCCAGTCTCTCTTTTTTCAGGATGTGTTCTGTTGCAAGTTAATTTAGAAAGAACACTTTGGCTTCCCTGATTCACATCAGTACATCCCCAAGGAAGAAAACTGCTAGGATAAAATGATGCTTCTAGGATATTCTGTATATTTTCCTATGAGGCTTGGTTGAGGGGTTTTTAGGGGATTTGTTGGGTGGTTTGGGTTTGTTGGGGTTGTTTTTTTCAGTGCTAGTTGATCCAACTGCATCTGTTTGCTTTTCAGTATTTAATTTATGTTGGGTTGTAAACTGTCCAAGTAACAATTTGAGTGATGCAGCAACAGAAGGTGACCCAGATTACACAACACTCTATGCTAATGCCGTCTTCTTGTTTAATGGCAGCTGCTCAAAGCTTTGTCTTACTGTGATTCACATTCAACAGACACAAATCAAACAGCCTCCTCAGACAGACACACATCCTGCCTGTCTTCATTTTAAACATGTTCAAGAGCTACTGCTTTTCATACACATACATCAGCCTCACCAGCTGAGGCCATTTAGCTCCTTGGCTTGTATTTACTCTCAACCATCTGACACAATTATCAAGGAAACCCACTGTGACTTCCAATATTTTGCATACTTCTATTTATGTGGAATTTTGCTGAGAATATTTTCTCTACAAAAATAGTTGGACTTTTGTACTTCTTCGTAATGGAGACATTTAGAACATCAAATATATCACAGTTGTCTAATAACTGATTTCTCTAGATGTCGAAATTTAAAAAGCATATATAATAAAGCAATGAGTTCTATTAAAATACAAAACATGAACAGCTTGAGCAAAGGATAAATTAGTCTAAAGTTTAACCAGATAGGCTTAAATTTACTGGATGAGTGGTAGCAAAATGCAGACTAAAGTAAAGGTACAATTTAAATAGAACATTTTATTGTTGTATTTTAAACATGTGAAGCAAGGTATTAAAAATGCTTTCATCCCTCATTTAAAAAAAAAAGTTTAAACATGAAGATAAGGAAAGCTATCATGCAATGAATTCATACAACTTTGCTTCATGGATCAAATCTTTTTGGCATGCCTATCAAATTTTTAAAGCCTTCTGACAACACAAGCTTCCTGCTAGAAGTACATGTCTAGCCATCTACCCAGAGGACATGTCAGAACAATAAGAAGAAGTGCAAATCTTACTTTTTAGATGGATGAGCAGCAAAAAACTGAGGTAGAAGATGAGTAGAGAGTTAATTCTTGAATGAGCCATATTCATCCTGAAAGGACATTCTCCCCCCGAGTTGTCTGTTGTCCAAAGGGCTGGTGCTGATCCTCACTGCTTTCTCATTTCTGAAACTAAGGTAATACCCAAGGCACCCACTCCCCTACAAGCCATCTTTGCCCATGCCCCTCATCAGCCTGTTCACTGCAAATCTACAGACTTTGATTCAAAAGGCAGTTGTGCTTGTTAAGGTTTTACTTCAGCAGGTTTGAGTGATTTTTCAAACCTGGTGCAGATTTGTCTGAGCTGGACTGGAGTCTTTCCCCAGCCTTCTGCTGCAGAACGGTGGTGAATGGTGCGCTCTGCCTGGCTGACACTGCACAGCAGATAAGGCACATCACTCTTTAAATCTTTCAAAATATATTATTATTTTCTACTAAACCTCCATTACATCACGCTCCTGATTCATAGTATAAACACTTTATGCTTTCTTTCATAAAGTCAGCTAACAAATACTTCCAGTATTTTTTCTGTATCTTACCTTGTTAGCACATGGAGTAAAAAGATGAAACGTTCCCATTCTCAATCTTTTTGTGGTTAGATAGTAGCCTGTTATCTTCCACAATATTTTATTTTGTTTTGTTGTTATGTTTACACTGGATTTAAACGCTTTTGCTATCACTAAAAAGCATAATAATTAGGAGCTGGCACAGGTCCTCTGAGCTTCATCAGGTTGTATTGTAATCTTGAACTGCTCATAGAGGAACCAGTCTCTTGCAGATTTAGGAGATGACATAGTAAGATTGATAAGGAGGGGATGGGGGCAGGTGATGGACACCCTTTCTTGTTAGCTAGAGCTGGCCATAGAAAACCGTGGCTGGTGCAAGTTCAGTGAGTCTGTCCATACTGAAAGGAGCCTTCCCCAGCTGCCACGGCCGTGCAGCACTGTAGCTCTTTGCTGCACAGCACAGGCAATGCTCTGTTTCTGCCCGGAGTTGTCTTGATATCTAATGCTTCATCCATTGGTTACAACTTTGTTCACAGATACTAAAGCCTTGGCCTAGGCTAGCAGAAGGGAAGGAGAAGGAAGACAGCAACAGCCCCAGCAGCCATGCTCAGATACTATGATCCCAGTGCAAACTTTGGCCTTCTGGCACCTAAAACACGGGCATTAAGTTCATATATTTACTGTGGTAAACTACCCCATAGCAATGATTGCTGTAGCATTATTCAGGCTCTGAGGACAAAAAAGGGATAAGCTGCCTGTGTGCCAATGAACTTCCTCTTTCCACGATCTTCTCTTCTACAAGCCTTTCTGGCCCGTGGCCCTCTGCTTAGTACTTGCTCTCATTGACTCAGTGCAGAGACCAAGTGTTCCCAAGCCCAGGAACAACCCCAGAAAATCTGCTTGGCCATTGCTATGTTATACTACTGTAAAACTGAGAATGCCCAATAAATTTGGTATTGCCTTTTGTCCTCCCCAGTTCAGTGGAATAATAATCTTATGTGTACACTTAACTGAACTAAGGACAGACTTAAAGTCAAACATATGCTTAAAGCCTCAGGTGAGTAGAGAGCAGGCTGTGGATGCCAACATAACTTTGCAAAATTTGTTCATAATGGGTAGGTACTTCCACGTTCACTCTTTCAGCCCCATGAACTGAGTAATTCCAATATTTCTCTTGCTGCAAGGTCCTTCCTACTTTCCCACCTTGTTCATGTGCGACTGCACTCACACACTGCTCACCTGCAGCACATTCTTTTCAGACCCCCTTTCACTTCTCCTGGCACCAGAAGCTTTATTGCCTCTGCTCCTCAGGAGGCACCCACCCTCCAGCTCCTCTGAGCCTCCACCTTCTACCCACTCTTCCTTGTGGCTCTGGTCTCTTTGATGGCAACCCAGGCTGGATTCCCTGGTCAAAAATCCAGGGCCACGAGCATTATGATGAACTAGGTTCCTAGTGGAAAGTACTTAGATAACTATAAATATAATTAAATAAATATATTAAAATATAAATAAATATAAAAATAGATATAGATATAAATACCTAACTGTATTTTCTAGCTCTTTATCTTTTAGTAATCCTCTTTGTTTTATATGTACATTTATAGTTGTTTGGATGTTTTCTTCTCCTTGCCATCTGTCTATTTAGTTTTTGTTTGAAATTATCTAGTAAAATACATAAGCATTACAACAGCAACATGAAAATATTATTCTGCCTTCTGGGAAATCTTCTGTTGGGCTAAATGATGCAGTTGAGCTCAGTGCCAATCACCTGCTTTAAGTGCATTATCATTCAACTTAGAACAACAACATTTTCCATTATAACATTGAAAAAGTTTTAAGTTATTTTTGTGGAGATAGTGTACATTAACAGGAATTTTATATAATTTTATATCTTGTCTTATGGTGGTTACAATTGCTGATTAAGCTAATTTAACCTTTACTCGGGAAAGAATGTACTAATCTAGAAGTTTGTGGAAGAAGGCATACTTCCAACAACTGTTAGAATATATTTGGTCTGAAGACCTAAAGACTTAATATACCAATTAAAACATTAATTAAAATCAATTAAAAAACAAAATCAAAACCACCCAATGAACCTTTGAATACTCAGAAATAAAGATGCAAAATTCTTGATAAGAAAAGACAAAGTTTTCAATTCTGAGGACTATATGGTAAGTATTGCAAGGAAGCAGCAACATCTATTAAATTTGGATGTTTTTCTGAAAGTTACGCAAGTATATGTAATATATGTGCTCTAAGCAAACCTGTCAGTCCTCAGACATGAAGATATGCCACTGATCTGAGAACATACCTGTCGTATGTAACCAGATGAGTTGACATTTTAATGAAATCATCTGCCAAGTAACTGGTTATTACAAGCCATATAGCAAGTGTATAGACAAATCCTAGGTAATTTGAAAGTTATTAAAACATGGTTGCTTTCAGGATAGCAAAAAGATCTGCTTTTTCACCCTGTTTGAAACTTAACTCTGCAGTTCGCAATGCCTAAATTAATTTATCACTGCCTCAATTCCTTGAAGTTGTCTATAGCAGAGGGTTCAAATTTCTGCAGCACTGGTACTTCATGAACATCATTTGTACACAGTGAAACATAACATATAAATGTAGTTTACATACTTTCTCAGTACAGATTAGCTTTGATGAGATTCTGTGGTCATGTAAGAGGTTATGCCATTTTACCAGGGGAAAATGGGTTTGTGTTGCCATTTTCTTTCACTTAAGTGCTGTCCTTTTCCTTTCTGATTGCTTCTTTGCAGTAATTACAGTGTGGTGCAGTGTCAGACTACGCTAGTCACTGTCATATCTTCTAAAATATTTACTGCAACTCTGGCCAGCAAACTTCATTATCTAACATCTTGTGTTGTCTGATATAAGCACTGTTTTCAATTTTCAGATAACAGCAGTACTAATTAATTGTGGATGATTTCATGGAAGAGTGAGGAGTGACTGACCTAAAGATGATATTGCCTAGAGAGATTTTGAATGTGCAAAACTTAGCTGGACAAAGATCCTCGGCAACCTGTTCAAACTAGACCTGCTTTGAGCAGGTGGTTAGACCAGAGATCTCTGGAGGCCTCTTCCCACTCATATGATCCTGTCACTCCCTGGCTATAGCATTAGGTTTTCTGCACTCTAGCCCATATTAGCTCATTCCCCAGTTTTGTATACCTAATGCAGAAAGTTTCTGCTTTATAAATCAGTGCATGTTTTTTCCTAGGGTCTTTAGCTTTTCTTGCTAGCATTCAGCAGTGCTCCTGTTTATACCTTCTGTTAAGTTCTTGCTGAATTTCATCACAGATATGTGCTGCTCTTCACCCCTGGGAGAATTTCATTTTATGAACACTGTGGAGCATGAAAGCATGAAGTAACTCTCGTCTGACATCACGGCATGAGCATTAAACTACGTTCTGAAGTATTTATTGAAAATTTTAGATGATGAAGTTTACTGGAACAATGGACTTGACCAGACCATCTTCTTACAAGGTAGACTTGTATCCTCTCTATAAAATAGCTCAAAGATAGCATTTTTTCTTTTTAGTTTGTAGCTCTTTGGGTAATGATGAGTGGACAAACCAGCAGACGATGGAAAAAACAATGTGAATAAGGGCTGGCTAAAAGGTCTTGTGGATAGAGAGTTGTATTGTAACAGGAAGTTTTTTACCTCATTTTACCTCATTAACAAAAATGCTATAGATCTATTTGCATTTTAGTTATGCACCTTGCAACAAGAACAACAACATATATTGATTTCCCCCTGTACTTCCAAAGTTAACTGCCTACAAGAGATATTTGGAAATTCCCTTGGACTCTGCTTTTCTGCAGATAAATATTTTATGACTATAGTTAACTTCTTATGTCTACAAATATTACCTTTTTTGAGCTTCTTTTTCATTGTTATAAGGGTGTACAAATATTTTTCCCCTTGAACTCTTGCTTTCCTCTTTTTTATTCCTTCCTCAGCCTAAGTAGCACTTCAAAGCAGAATATTCTCTTCCAAAAGATCCAGCAGAGCACAAGCTTCCAGCTCTGCCAATTTGCAGATTATAAATGTTTTTATGAGGATGAAGGGCTTTATCTGAAAATGTGAAATTATTTTGAAAGGTATGACAAGCCTATTGCTCCCTTAAATGTAATACAATTTTTGAAATTATGACTACTTTGTTTGTTTCTCCATGTAGCTATTTTCTTGTAATGGAAGCAATGAGAGGTTTCTACCTGCTAACATAAAATGTAAATATAAATTTAACCAAACATTACAGAAGTGTCAAGTAGATTTACTCAGATATATCTAATTTTGGACATGATAGAAACAGTGGGAGTGATTAACCCAGCCTCCACTTCCAGCTGTATTTTCAGCTACCTGAATTTCAAGCTGTGTTTGCTAGCACCTTGTACTTGCTCATGGTCAGCTAGTAGTTAGGGTGCATGCTGTTCAAATTATTGCATTTCTAGCAAGGAGTTTAAGTTGTTTGGCTTTTCATATGAAGTCTCTCCTGAGTATTTCACACTAAGCAGGCAAAACAAAGTGACTCTGTAAGGTATGACAGGATTCCTCTGGGACCTGCAGAACTCAATAGCGTGTGATTCACTTATCCTCATCTTTGATGATATTTTGCAAAATAATGTGTTTTTATTGTATGTGGCTGGTATCACCAGGGAAGCATTTCCACTGTCAGATGAACGCTAGGTCAGGCCTTGTCAATGCAGATGAAAACAGGCAATTAGTATTCTGTACCTTGCTGCTAATGAACCGTCTAATCAGGAAGTTTCTGTCAGTACCAATAATCTTCCTGTGAGTGTCAAGGTTACAGGAGAACTTGACAAAATTGAAGTAAATAGTGTTTTTACAAAAGCACTGATATATTAAGTGCTAAATGGGTTGTAAACTTACTTTTTACCTTTATGTTTTTCACTTTAGCAGAGCACACATTAACAGACTTACAAATCCTCTTCTAATTCTCTTTTTTTTCTTTCCTTCAGAGTGAGATAACTCATACGACAAACCAGAAAGTCCTAAAGCTGCAGGTACTGGAATTGAAAAACCCAAGAAACAATTTCAAAGGAATTTGGAAAAGATTTAAGTTGGTATGTAGCGTCATTTCACCTGACCAGTACTAAGTGGTTTCAGAAGGAATTCAGACCAAACAACTCTAGCAGACAACAGTACAGAGTAGGAGAAAAACCAAGAATCAGGAAGGCAGGATTAGCCAACCAAATCTGCTTAATTTCAACCTATGCTACATATGTAAACATTTTATTTTTGGTAAATATTGTAATTGCGCTAGGGATAGGATAGGATGATAATTACAGTCATGTGGAGAGGCTGGGAAGGAGGACATGGTTCTAGAACTGTTCAAATTTTGGTCTTCACAAGTAGGAAAAGCTGACAACGTGCTTGGTTTCACAGGCTGAGCTCCTGGCTGGGGGCCAGGAAACTAATTCTTTCCCCAGTTTTGCCTCACTGTGCTCACAGGTGAGGTAAGCAACATTTGCTTTTGGTGATAAATCATTTTGAGGTACTGCAATTTGCAAAAGAAATGCAAAACAAACACAGTACTCATCAAAAAGTAATATTTGTAACAAGCAAATAGAGAAGCTTCTTAACTTTTTCCTGATGCCTGATATCTCTGATATTTTTTTTCCTTTATTTAGCCATTGTATTGGTAGTTTGTGACAAGGTTTTGAAAAGCATCTGACAATTTGGAGTTCTTTGATTTGGAAGTTTCCTGTGAAGGATGTGACTTCCAGAAAGTGCAAAGCAAAAATTCCCTACAGCATCCCTGACGTGTCTCAGTGTGGGTCCTGGCAAGTACTAAATTCCCCTTGGAAATCTTGGCCTCTGTGTTAAAGTATTAGATAATATTATGGGAAGAATAGGTAACAGTAAGTGCCCCAAAGGGATATCAACTTCCTGCTAAGTATTAGTTAAGACAGCATTCATCTTAATGACAATGCATTTCTCAAAGGCTGCAGTTTTGTACCGAACTAAATCCTGAAAGTTTGTCAGTTTGAATTAAACTGTTCACGAGGTAAAATTAACTATTCTGGATTCCAAACTTGTGTTGATTCAGAATGTTTCACACCCATTTTAATCACTGGTGGTGACACTGAACTCAGTGAAGATGACATACGCAATGTCACCATGTTCCCATGCCAGTGAAAGGAAAACATCCCCTGGATGGAGATGACACAGCTTGATCTGTAAGCGTCATGTTGGATGTGAGTGGGGGAAAGAGGGGACACTACTCCTGTAATTGATTTATATTCTGCTAGAATCCAGAAGGTCCCTTAAATCACCAGGTGGTTTGTTGCTGAACTGCATCTTAAATTTTGTGGAGTTTTTTGTTTTGGTGGGGTTTTTTTCCATGAAATACAGTATTTATATAGTAACTTCCTCCAATACAGTGAAAGCCTTCGTGAATATAATTGTTGAGCATAGATAGCCACTGAGAAGTCTTGTCTTAGCACACAGATTTGGACTTAACCACCAGCATCCACCAAACATAGTCCTGTGGAACTCAGACTTCTAAATCTGTGACCCTGAGTTTCTGGGGTACAAGAACTTCTAAGGTAGTTACCACTGTCAAGAGAAATATGCTTTTGCAATCATAGCAAAATGTTAGCAATCTTCAATACCTTGGCGATAAGCAAGCTGATTTGTTCCATACAGGAGCACCTACAGGAAAAGATGTGTTTGCAGTAGCAAACAAGAAGTCCTCACAGCAGCCACCACGTGAAGGTGTGTACGTGTTACAGGAGCTCCTCATGCCAGCAGGGTAAGATTTCCTCTTGGCTTTCAGCTGCACTCAGAATTGAGAATGTTAACCACTGGTGTGACAGAATGAGGAGAAACTCGACATCCCCACAGGACTTTTGAAAGACTTTAGAAAGACTTTCGCTTCAGAGCCTCAGCTAACCTACAGAAACAACCCACATGCCTGACGAATAACAAATGTGGAGCTCTTTCAAAAGTGTAGTCCTGAATGCTGATAAATGGTTGAAATGAACTGTAGTCTAAAGACAAAGTTCATACAGCTCCCTCTTTTCTTAAATAAGATTAATCAGAACGAATTAAACAGTCTCTGGCAGCGTCTGACTACTGAAGAATGGGTAAAACATCAGCCACATTAACCTTGACCCCCTCCATTCCTGCAGCAGCAAAGTCAGACTTCAGTCTTAATTCAGTATTAATTTAATGAAGTACATTAATATAACATGTCCTTATGTAACACTGTCTTTAAGTAAGGTTGGAAACAACCTGAAAGTAGATTATTATACCAAATTTCATTATGACATGGCAATCGTAATTGGCTAATTGGTCAAGAAATGGAATTTACTTTCTGAAAGCTGGGCATGCAGAACTTACTGTATTTGCTGTTCATTAGAGTAGAAGCTAGGGAAATAACTAGTCTAGTAGACTGCACTCTTTCTGGTCACTTAACATGACTCTCTTAACAATCTGGCATTTCTTTAGGGCCATATCCTTCTGAAAATAGGTGTTGCATTTGTAATTCAAGACAGGAAGAAAAATTTTTGCATCTGGCCAAACGATGAAAATCTGGCATGTTCTCTAGTAATAATAAGGGACAAACTTATCCACTCACATTTATCATGAGCAAAAGTAAGCACAATTGTTTTGGGCTGTATGCCACTGTAAATGTGAGAGCTGTTTTCCAAAAAAGAGCGGGAATACGAAGTTAGATGGTGGTCTACTTTAACCATCCAGTCTTTGAAGTGGAGCTTCAGGAATTTTTGGAGCTCTTTAGAAAGAAAAGGGTAGGGTTTTGTGGTTGTTTTTTTCTTGTGTGTGTGTGTGTTTTGTTGTGGTAGGTTTGTTGGGGTTTTGGGTTGGTTTTTTTTTTGTTTGGTTTGGGTTTTTTTACTGTCTTATTTAGAAATTGATAGGAAAAAATGTTTCAACAATTGAAAAGAGTATAACCTTCCTGCTGTTTTTTTTCCTTTGGGTAAGTAAAATAATTTTAAAGTGTTTTCAAAAGTTTGAAATATAAGTTAAGATTCCTCTTTCCAAACCTTTCAACTAATCCAAGCCACTTCTTATATCAAATATTTTCAAGGTAATAAACAAATATTAAAGATTTTAATCTGTGGCTTAGTTTAGCAAAAGGAAAATATTCTGAGAGGAGAGGAAAGCATTCTCACTCCCAGGTTTACTTTGAAGTCTCTTCTCCCTGTCTTGGTTCAAACAAAATGCACTAGTGTAAGCACAATTCAAAAAATACTCCTAAGAGGAAAAGCAATATTGGATCTTTAGCATGTAAAGGCACCCAAGCATCTGTCAGCCCTTTCACCACCAAACCCAGAATTTCTCAGGGCACCTATGGTAATTGTGGCTGAGACCGGTGAAGCCGCTCTACTGTTAGCAAACAGACGTGTGGTACAAAATCCAACTGTAGAAAAGGATATGAGCAAGCGCAACTTCTCCACAAGAAAAGCAGCTAGCTTTTTGTTTAAAAGTGTTAAAGTGTTCTATCAATTTTGCCTAAAAAAGGAAAATTAATTTAAGAAGAGGTTCTCCTCTTCAGCTACTATTACTGGAAAAGCATGCTTCTTTCTAAAATGAAATGACGTTTATCTTAGGATAGCAACTAACCACTCCAAGAGAGACATTATGTACATAATGTTGTACTGAAATTCACTGAAATGAGTTTAGCTCCAGTGGTACCTCAGACAGCAAGTTGTTTACTCATTTCTTTTCATTTGGGAAGGTCACTGTTACAAAGTAATTGTTACAGGATTATTTCATAGTGTTACACTTACTTTGGAATGACTACAAGAAGACCTTATCCTGCTATTGCATTTATACAGACATTTTACTCAGTCATTATTTAATTGTTGTTATGTTTTTAATTTTGGTTAGTATGATTTTTTAAATAACTTTCCTGTAGAGATTTCTTGTACAAGGCTCTTTGCCAGCTGTTTATGCGTATTGGATCACTAACAAAGCAGAATTTATTCTCTATTTCCTTTTTTATCTTCTGTGCTATGTGCTTGCACAGTGCATATTCTAACTGCTGGTTTTTTTACTGGAAGCAAGTTTGTCTTGCTCCAGGTTTTTAATAGTGGCCTCAAAGCATAATTAATTTACTTGTAATCTGCCTCTTGATATCAGAATCTAATTATATTTTCTTTGGAAATTGTTGTAATTACTGTTCAAAAATAATTAAGAAATCAGATAATGAATGTCACCTAAAATAAAAGATGGTCCTGAAATTCTCACTTACACTATAGTGATGCTTCGGAAACAGATACAATGCTTTCATTATGTAGCGTTTCTTTCTTATAGCAAGCAGTTATACAAGACGTAAGCTTCGTAACTGCAGCCTTTCATCCTGACTGTAAGTAAACTTGCAACGCATCACAGAATATGTAAATTGGGCTAAGGCAAATGAACAATGACAGATAAAAATGCTCATATAATCTTAAACCATCCTTCAGTTTTTACAACCCTGTTTCTGGGAAAAAAAGTATTGTAGATTATACATACTTTTAACTTTATAAATCAAAATAAATAGCATCTACAAATTATTCTAACAGAGATTAAGGAGTGTATAGAATAGCATTTTAATCTCCTCCTACACCTTGAAGCACCCTGCCTCTCCAGCAAGGATGAATTTTGATTGCCTGACAACTGTAACCATGTGAAGGTTCATCACAAAGGGAAAGAGAAGAGCTCTGGAAAGCCTTGATAAACACTGGGCTGGAGGCCTCTCTGATTGCTTCTAGCTGTCCTAATAATTAGATGGTGGATATTATTCAAGAACACAAACGTTTAAAATCTGCTGGTAATTTTTCAGTTTCATGCAAAATACTGTTGTCTGCCTTTTAATTTTTACCCCGTTCAGAAACTTCTATGCATTATACTTTATTTCTGGAAATGTCTTCAATAGCAAATGTTTTGGTTTGTTGGGTTTTGTCTTTTTTCCTCTGAGCACATTGTACACGTATGTTTCTACATGTATATATAGTTGTATATTAACCTGTGCACCAAATTCTACTTTCTACTGGGCCATGTAAGTGCTCTGCAGTGCATGTCTGTATGGTTCAAATACAGCAGCATCTGTCTTATCCAGCTTGAGCAGCCATAAGTTGGCTCTGATAGCGTGAACAGCGGGGCTGCAATTATAGCAGAGGTCTCTTCTGACTTGGCAAAGAAACTGCAAGTCAATGGGATGGACAGGCGCGTGACAAAGCTGCATTGAGGAAAGATGCAGGAAATGGCACTCTCTGGCAACACAGTTCTGTCTTATATGTAATTCAAGAAGTTGTTTATGTCCAGACACAATCTGGTTGCATTGCGCCATACCATAAATGAACTAGGCTGGATAACAGATGCAGGGCTCATGTGGAACTTCATGTTAATGTAGCTGGACTTTTAGTATTAAAGAAGCATTTAAACTTGGTAATTTAGATGACCTTGTATCATCACACGCAATGCATTCCTCAAGACCTTGGAGGGTCAGGTTAGCTAAGCACTAACCTGAACAAGAATGGACCTTGGCATAGCTCAGTGCCTCCGTTTCTTCATCTTCAAACAATCCACACAGTAAGCCAGGCATCCCCTCAGTACTAATACCGAGTATACTCAGCCTAATACTGAGTCAAACATGTTTTCAAGTTTCATAGGATTACAAATTGAAAACTTTCTAGATCCGTGCAAGAGATAGATTAGATAGACAGATGGATGGATACATACATACATACATACATACATAAAAGATCTTAAGCATAAACCAGTACAAAGCCTTCAGCTTGATGCCATTCATGGCAGAACTCCTAATTTAATGATCTCTATAAACTTGAAGAGATAGAATGACCTTCAGGTTCCTGCAATGACAGAGAATATATATTAAAAGATTAGCATTTTTTATGTAAAATGCCACTACTTTTCTCAGGGGTAAAAGACCATGAATGCCTACGGGAAGGATGGAGAGAGAGAGACCAGAACTGCTCTTACTTGTATCCTGTGGCCCAACAAACAGCACCAGGTCTGACCATAATAAAGCCCCAATTACCTAACTCTAGGGGAGGATAGCTGGCATTTCCCTCTACCCAATGATTTAATTGGGCCTGCCAGCCAGGGATAATTGGTTTCTGGTTGACTGAAAAAAGTGACAGTGACATCAGCTCTGCTACCCTTCATTATGGAAATTCTTGTTGTCTCATAATAGGGCCTCAGCACACAAGAGCACTCTGGCAGCTTTTACAGGTCTCTTGTTGTGCAGTGCAATAGAAATGCAGCAATGTAAGACACACAGAAACTTTTTTAAGCTGTTTACCCCATAAACTTTCTTAATATATTTTTGATAACCAAGATGATTTCTGTACAAGAAAGTCTGATTTTGCTTGTTTTACTGGAAATTTTATAATATTGTTGCAGTCGTGATGGTCTAAGGTTATAAAAAAGAAAATTTTATTGGAGAGGCAATACCTTTTACTAATCTAGCTGATATGGCTGGAAAAATAAAGATGATTTTTGGGCACATGAAGCCTTCTTGAAGTCACATGTCCAAAGCTGGTTTGGTTTTAGTTCAGATGATCATATGCACCATCTGAACTAATAAAAGATATTACACTTCTCCCCAGTTCTTGCCTTGCTTATAGGAAAACACCTCTTTGATAATAGTGGTGTATTATTGCAAAAGGTTTAATGTGTTCTGTTGAAAGCATGTTCCAAAACAATGCAAAAGATTATGTAAGCTCTTGTTCTTTACACAGCTCCAGGCAGGGGGTATACCTTTAATTTACTGCTTGAGGCTTGTATCAGCAGAGGGGCAGACCAGGTATTTCCTCCAGTGCTATTGTCTTTCATTCAGCTTTCCTCTCACTCTCATTCCTTTCCCCTGGGTTGCTGAGCACTAGTAGTGGGGTGAAGCAGGCACGGGTGACAGCACCACAAGCACTAGCAGGAACGCACACAGGCAATTTCTCTCCACCCAAGGACTTCTCCAAGTGCTGTATTTTTCAAAGTGCAAAGGGAATGCAGTGCCCTATGAATCTACCTGTAGAGATTCTACTGGGTTCAGACTTAACAGATGTAACAGAACTTCTGCCTTATTGTGACAGCAGTGAGTGTCTTCTTCCTGGCCCTTGCTAATTTCACCTTGGGCTCCACTGGAATAGTGTTCCAGGAGGAAATCTGCTCTGTGGAGTCTGTAGCTGTACAGCTCTTCACAACTTCCACACTGCATTAATCTCCCAGAAGAAGATGGCGACAGCCAAGATCTTTGTTATTCAATCCATACTTGCTGATAGAACACTCAAGAGAACAGAGCCCAAGCAGGGGTACAGTGCCCACCCTTCCCTGCATTAAGCTTCTCAGATGAAGTGAGGCAGGCTGATACAGTAAGAGTGGATCTGACCTCCTTTTCTACACATTTCACTTGCTGCACTTGAGGAGACAAGAGGAGAAGCTTGATCAACGCGATTCACATGTCAAACATCCATAATAGTACAACAAGCCTACAGTTGATTAGTGCCCAGACAGAAAGACCTGAATTAGGAGACCGGGGTGGTCTTTTCATGGCCTATTTGAAAGAATTTCTTGGCAATGGTTCTAGCAATGGACTTTATTCAGCAGTGTTGGCTAGAAAACTTGTTGAAATCTCTAGACAATCTTATAACCCTTTCACTTCACAGCCTAATTTAAAACATTTGTGCGTATGTGGTGACTGGCAATAAAATACAGAGAAATCTCAGGCTAGAGGAAGTGCAGGTTCTGTGGGTTCCTCCCTAGGTCTCACCCATCACTGACACATCTGGGATACAGGATGAATGACAGCACAGATCATGTTTCAGCAGTGTCATGCACCATGAGCCCACAGCAAATTAACTCTAAAATTCCTAGGGAGAGACATTTACCTTAGATAAATGTTGTGGCCAAAGCGAAGGCGGCTCTTTAGAAGGGGATGTGAAGGTTTATGCTCTCAGATTTATAACTGGGTACTTACAGTGAACAGCTGTTAAAGAATATATTTGGAATAAATTGAAGTTACTCAGCCAGGTCTTATAACTTGCATGCTATTTTTAGGTAATTTTATTTGTTTGGTTGGCAGATAAGGGCTTAACATCAGAACTGATTCCCTATCTGCTTATTGTTTAAATTGTATTTGATTCAAATATCCGTCATTTCTAGTTTAATTGTGTCTTCAGAAGTAAAGACTTTGAGCTGGAGAATAAATATTTCAAGATAAAACTGCTGCCTCCAACACCAAACCCTCTTGCACAAAACTATTTAATTTCCAACAATTCAAGAATATTTCTTTGATAAATATATTATTTTCTTGGACAAATTTAAACAGCTGCATTTTCAAATTATGTACAGACTTACAAAGGTGAGTGCTTATTCTTTGAGTGGTGCTGTCTCTAGTTAACATAAAAGTCAGCTTTTTTAATCTGTATGTGAGATATCCTATTAACTGGCAAGAAAATTCAGCATGAATAAGCATCGGAACAAAAAGGATTAATACAGTTAGATTTTGCCTGTACCACTTTAACTATAGAAGAATTAATGCTTAAAGAACCGTAATGACATGAGATTTCAAGGACATTTTGTTTCCAGCATGTAATTACTGTAGCAATGCCAGCCATGGTAATGGATCACTCAGCATTGTAAAATTTTTGTTTGAACTAAATCCTTCATGTTAACATAAAACAGCTGAGAGAAAAAGTGTTTCCTAGGCTTACGCTAAGCCAAAATGCCGGCTGAACTTGTAGACTCTGGCAATTAGTAGAGATGTAGATGCTTTGTAGACTGCCAAGAAACCATACAGTATTCAATGCAGAATAAATAATATCACCAGCAAATAAATAAAAAAATCAGGCAGTTACCTAGAGAAAAACCAAAATTAACAAACAACGCCCAACACCACAGAAGAAACAAATGGCATGGCATGGCCAAAGGCATTGAATTTACTTCTTGATGTGCAATAGGAAGAAAATTATGATCAGGCCAAAGCCCATGCTGTAATGCAGAGGTACAACTTCCACTTTCTTTGCAGGGAAACTGGATGCCAACTCTGAATTCTGATGACAGAAGTAATTATGCCCAGAATATTTTTGCTTGGCCATAGTTCTTCAATTATTTATATCTAATGACAGGCACTGTTTGTTTTTAAATGAAAATAAATGGCTTCTACCAGCAATTCAACTTTCCACATTTGATGCACCTCTCAAGTATATGCAGAAATAAAATGTCTCAGAAAAAAAAACCCCACAAAAAAAAAGGTATGTTGAGTACCATCCATGCCAGGGAACAGGTATGGAAATTCTAGTCCATGGCAATCTAGTAGCTACAGAATGAAAAACATCTGAACCCATGGTTCAGTGGTCATATGGTACAATGTCAACTAAGCAAGTCTCACCTCGCAGCTTCCTATCTTGGTTACATTCACTGGCAAAACCAGTTCTCATCAAGGTTGTATTTTCATTATATATTTTACTCATGAAAACCCATGAAGGATTGTCGTGGTTCAAACCCAGCCGGCAA
>NW_009919516.1:0-37582 GCF_000696875.1 Nestor notabilis
AATTTTTAATTATATTTAAGGAAAAAATCTTAATTATTTAAAATTAAACCAAAAATTTCTACACGTTCATATTCATTTACTATTTAAATATTCTTGTTCTGTGATGTCCAATGTGTCATGCAGATAAGACCAGAAAAATCAGGACTTCATTTCCTTGCTTGAATTTACTTATGGTGAATTTAGTACCTCAAAATCCCTCCGTTTTTCATAAATGGGAATTATAAGTTTGTATATGTCGGCAATGAGTTCGTAGCGTTCTGCCTTCCAGAGTCCATCAGCACACTGCTCCAACAATTCCATCAGCACATCCTAGATTTGGATACACGTTTGAAAAAGGAAAACAGTTGAGTACTTGCAAAAAGCACAGCAAATAATTATACCGAAGTTCTTCCCAATGAAAAGGGGAGATCTTGCCTCAAAACAAAACAGAATGGTCTGAGCATACACTCGTATTTTTTGTATTTACCACAAACAGCATTTTTCTTCTAGATACTTCGGACCTCTTAAGTCTACAAATGACACCTGTGTGAAGACCCAGGGTCTTACCTTCAGACCCTTGTCTTACCTTGTAACAGATTGGTGTTTGGTTTTTGGTTTTGGTTTTTTGGTTTTGGTTTTTTTTTCCCCAAAGTTTGTTTCCTTGTTGGTTTTTTGTTTGTTTGTTGTGCACAAAAAACATTATTTTTTAAGACAGCTATACAAAGACTTGACTAATGGTTCTGAAGGAAACTATCAAATTACATTAACAATAAAACAAAAGGATACAATACCAAAATCTGTACTCAGAGTAATTAATAAGGTATAACTGGAGTTTGGAATACTTGGTCCAGAATGAAAATACCTATAATAAAGTTAGAGAAGCTGAGAAGTCCTGAAGAGTCAAAAGAGAGTCACAAGCAAGAGACCACCTTAGATTTGTCAGGTTTGATCCCAATATCCTTGTTGCAAAAAAATAGTTACTTAAGGTTAAGTAAGAATTATGCTTATTGGTATGTTAGAATGGAAGCATAAATTTTGCACTAGAGCAGTCACATCATAACTATAAAGTCCATTCAGGTTATCATAATTCTTTATTTTTCATGCATTTGATTTCTTCTGCTTCTACAAAACTAAGATAACATTAGTGTGCTCTAGTTTTCATAAATTTGAGATCACTTGGCTAAGTCCATTAACTCATTTACAACAAACGATTTTACAGATATCACGGGAAGCTTATAGCTCCTGTGACAAAGCTGTCATCTACTTGGTCACAGTTTGAATGCAACAGAATTACTGCAAAGAAGTCCATTTGCATCCACAAACCCTATCATATCTCTGTTGTCTTCAAACATGTCTGGAGCTCCAAGAAACCTCCAAGAGATTCCAAGTCTGTGACTGAGGGGTGTCAGAAGACATGACATTTCTACTCCTTGAGACCTTCTGGTACCATTCTTACATCGTAGTGGTGAAGCCAGAAGCTGGAAATAACTTTTTATCCTTAGAAGGGATACAGTGCTACTCTATTCCCTTCCTCCCTTTGCTAGGGGACTAAAACAGCATGAAGACATCACTAAGAAAAGTCAACTTCAATACTGATTGCAAAAAGAGACTGAAAAACACTACCCTTATCCATGTGCTGTAACGGTCCCCAAAACATCTCTTCCTTTCCCCCAGTCATTATGGGTCTGTGCAGACCTGCCAGTATCTCCCCCCTCAATAATTAGGTGGTGAGAACTGAAAGACCAGTGTCACTGCTGGCCTTCAAGGACTATCCAAAAACATTGTTTTATGTCAAGAATCTTAACTCAGACACCAGAGGGCACCCAAATGCAGCAAAGCAGTAGAATTTTGTTTGCATAAAGGAAAAGAAAATATATAAAAAGCAAAAGATGTGTGGGAGAGATGATAGGAGGGAGGAAAAGGACACAACATTTCTGGGCCACCTGTCTCAGTGTTTATCCATCTCATGGGAAGAGGGTTTTTTCCGTATACCCAGAGTTTCTCTTGTAACCTATGAATGGCCTCTTACTCTTTTATGGCACACCTCTTAGAAGAGTCTGATTATCCCACTAGCCACCTTAGAAGCTGGACTTTTTCCTGTTTCTTGATATCTCTCTTGACTTTGGATGGGCAGCACTGGGCACAAGATGACAGATGGGGCACCACAAAGGCCAATTAGAAGTGACAAAACCCACTTCCCTCCACTTCTCTTGACTCTATGCTCTTTCTAAAGCGACCCAGCATGCAGCTGGCCTGTGCTGCCACAAGGCTACCGCTTGTACACCAGAACTTTCAGGTGCTTCTGCAGAGCCACTGCCCAGCCAGTCCATCCCTAGTCCTGACACACTGAGTGATTTTTTCACAGATACAAGGATTTGCACTTGTCTTTGTAGAGCTTTGAGAAGCTTTCATGTTCCTTCAGTTTGGGATCCCTCTAAAAGGCAGCCCAGCCCCTGACATGTCTTTCAGTTTCCCCCACAAGTTTGGTGGTACACTGTTGTCCCATGACCTAGTTTGCTAATGAAGGTGTCAAACAAAATCGGCCCGAGTATCCCTGAGGAGGATCAGCCTTTACCACCATACTTAAGGCATCTTGTGTATTTGGGTAAGTACCTATTTCTGCTTTTCATTAAGTGCTTTGATATATTGAATTACACTGCATGTTGATCATACATAATATAATGTGACCTTTGAAGCTCTTTCATTTACCAATCTGCAAGTTAGAGAAAATCCTCTCATGGAATGTCATAGCTAAATAAGAGACCAGAAAAAACAGACAGGGAGGTAGAGACTGACCTAGTATCTATGTGTAGCTATATTCTGGCAGAGTTTATTTGGGAAAAAACAACAAATCTGAATGAAATTGTTTCCAACCTTCATCTTCATGGAGTCTGGCACCTGCCACAGGCCTGTTAGCCATAGCTCAGATCTCTCACAGATGGACTGCTTACAGCAAAGTCTAGCATGGAAAGGATACCAGGTTCCAGCCTTTTACCTTCCTATTTCTGACACTCAGAAGATTTTGTTTTAGTATTGCAAGAAGAGTTTGACTTGTGCTGCTCAATAGGCTGTCTGGGTAAACCACTGTTTAAATGAAATGCACACAGTAACTTTGTTAAAAAAAAAAAAAACAAAAAACAAAAAACAACCCTCAACCCAAACCAAAATTTTCTTTTTTCCCCTTCCCCCCGCCCCCAAACTGGCTAGTTTAGGAAATGAGTCAGGGTAGCCCCAGCCTGAAAGAAAATTCTTCTAGTATTAGAATTGAGAACTTTCAAAAATTCATTTTTTAAAAAATGAGAAACTACATAAAGGCTTAAGACAGATTTCACTTAATTTGGAAGACTTTGTATAAACTGGAGAATATAAAAGACATTTTGCCTCTTTTAGAAACATTAAGAGATGCCCTCTGATCATCCCTACTTGTAAGTAGACTTTTAGAGATTTAACTCTAATGTAACTAGCATCCAGGGTTTTACGAAATTCCAAGTTTTAAGAAATTCCACGACTTTTGTTACCACCTATAGGAAGAATTCCCATTAGAGCACCATTTTGCTCACTAGTAGTAAAGTACAGCTTGAAAGATACATTTCTGCTAATATGATTTTTTTTTAGACTAAACAGTTTTGCTCACATAAGAACATACTGAGGAAACACTCCTCACATGAATATGCTCCTATTCATGAAGCAATTAGACTACCTGTTCTGATGTACTTCTGTAAAAAGTCACTTGAATTTATCCATGATTTTTAGTCTACTAAAACCCACAGTTCTTCCCTATTATTACTCTTCCTGGGGTAAACTGTAAGAAGTTATCTGAGAAATAGTAACTTTTTTCAATACTTAATCAGTTACAGTACTACATGGTTAAGTTTAAAAAGGGTTGCATGCAGGGAAAAATTAAATTTGGCAAGGTTTGATGCTTTTGCAAGCTCCACAGGCTTGTAATTTCATTCTTGGCTTACTTCCATTCCATGGAAATACTGAGAGATGGAAATAAATTTGCGTAGGGTTCAATGCTCCAGAAAAAGCAGTATATTCTTTTTGCAGAGACTGACTAATGAGAAAAAGAATAAATTTTTAAATTTTTCAATTTATAAAATACAAAGAATTTACCTCTGACAAATGGTTTGTCAGGGAGATACTGACAAGAATTTCTAACAAAAGTTTCCATCAGCAGTAGTCACTGGTAACCCAACTCTTGGCTCGCTTACAGCAGCTTACATTTTGTTTTGAGTAACATGCTAAATTCCATGCTGGATCAGGAGAATCAGTGGTTTTAAGAATATAGCACATAAATAAATAAAAAAAAAGGCAATCTGCTATTGGATATCCTTGGAAAGATAAAACACTGTATCTATATTTCTCATTTCAAGTTAATACCAACTCCTGCCTTCCCAGAAAAAGGCAAGTAAAAAAATTTTGTCTTAAACCTATAGAGCAAAGCACTGCCAGAACTTAAGAGTAAAACACAGGTACCCTAGGCCTAAACCCAGGCTTAAACCCCTAAGTCTTTCATCTGTTCCTCCCAAATCTGGTAGTATAGCCTGCAGAGTCAACTAATTCTGTCATACACCTTCGCCATATACAAACTAAACCAGAATATATACATGTATATATACATATAAACACATATATAAACAGGCAGCCTGTCCCTCCCTCCTCCACCTATACTGGCAAATACATAGCACAGATGTAGCTCTTCATGAACAAGATTATTCATTATCTTTTTACATAGGCTTCTTAATAGCAAAATTTACTGTAGAGCCAGCACAGATGGATCAGCAAAGACACAAGGAGTGAAACTTAAGCCAGAAAAAAATCAACACTGACGTAAGTCTGGTGTCAGTTAAACTATTTCCATTGTTATGGCATATTTGCTTAAGGAAACCGTAAACCAACAAAAAACCACTAAATACATTTTCATGATTGCTGGTGTAGTAACAATCTAAATCAAAGTCAGTTTAGAAAAAAACCCCTGTAATAAGCCACATTAGTGTCCATCCTGTCAACTAGCTTAAAAACTTATTTTTGAAATCATAGAATCACAAATGGTTTGGGCTGAAAAGAGACCTTAAAGATCATCTAGTTCCAACCCCCCTGCCATGAGCAGGGACACCTCGCACTAGACCATGCCACCCAACGCTCTGTCCAACCTGGCCTTGAACATTCCCAGGGTTGGAGCATTCACAACTCCCTTGGGCAACCTATTCCAGTGCCTCACCACCCTCACTGTGAAGAACTTCCTTATATCTAACCTGAACTTTCCCTGTTTAAGTTTGAAAATTTTGCTTACTTTTGTTCCACTAGTGGTGTTGAGATGATGTGCTAGTGCTTTATTTAATACAAATATATATAGCAAATTCTCTAAGGCTGGGACAGCTCACAGGAATATTTTATTTCAGGTTTAGGATTAGAAGAGCGGCTAAGAAAAATAATTATGATATCCATCACATTAGCCAGCCTCCAGACTGAAACACAAAACTTGGAAAAACAGACAGCACTTCAATGTGCATCACTTCTAGCACTCTTATGTTTACTTACTTCATTGAAGTGAACATCTTGCATTCCAACATCCTCCATCATTGAAGCCTCTTCATCTATATTAGGTGTGATTACTCTGAAAGCAGTACAACCTTGCCTAAACATCCCTGCCATTGAAAAAGCAAAATAGACAAATTAACTTTTCTCCACCAGGATAATGTTAGGCCGTTTTGTGATGCTGGGTAAGGCAGAAGCCATATTTAAAAATATTTAACATTACATGTATTAATTAAAGCCTCAAGAGCAATCGTTAAATATTACAGCAGCACATATTTATTTCACATTTATTTTCACTATTTCTGTAGTCTTTAAATACTACAGATGCACATGTTTGTTTCCCAGCTCATTCCTAAGAAGATTTTCTGCTCGGTGGGAGTCTGACCACCAAAGGTTTTATTGAATGATTACCTTAAATGCATTTTTCTTGCTCCTGGAAATATCACAGGTAGAAGTTCAACCCTCTACATTACTGAGAGGAAATAACTTTTATATGACACTATTATTGCTGACTCAGCATTTAAAAATTTCTATGAATTTATTTTGACTTCTCTGGCAATGCCAGATTTTCCTACATGCAGTGAGAGATTATTTGTGGACAAAGAATATTCACTGGTAAGTTTGCTTTGGCAAGGGTCTGACTTCAGCTATTAGCAGCTCTGGTATAAAATTAGGTGGGTTTTGTTTTTCCGTTCCTAAAAATTTTACTTCCCTTTTATCTGAAACGCTGCCTCTTAGGTATGCAAGTATACTCTTAAATACATGAGTATGCTATCTGGTTAGGTCAGAATTTTTTCCTTGATAACACTGAAATGCTTACAACTTCCTCAGGGAAACTGTTGCCATTTCTAAACTATATTGAAAAAATATAAACATTATAGTAAGATTTTAAAATCATACCTTTTCGTGTGAGATATTCTGCAACCAGTGCTGCTACGTGGACATAGCACATTGCTGCCTAAAACAGAAATATGTAACGATCTTGTAAATTACAATTATAATGGAAGTACTAAACCCAAGGTATACAGGAAGAGCCATAGCCTGAGGTAATTTCTTTGGTTTTCCTTTTTGCTGCCTTGCAGGAGATGTCATTTGACTGGTTTAAGAATTCTCCACCTCATTTATGCAAAACAGTACCTGTGCAAGAGCACTCACTCTTTACCAGAGCATTGTACATGGACAGTAGTACATAATCTGAAAGTGACCATGGATCATGAATGACAAGGTAAGAACACTAGGCTATAATAAAAACAGGCAGATAATTTATTTATTTGTTTGTTTAGGGTGTACTTTAAGTGTTATGTGAAACAAAACAGCTATTAATTATTCTACTCGGCCTTTGATGGTTCTTCTGCTAACCTGTTTTGTCTTCTTTTTTGCTCCAGACCAAGAAAAATGGAATAAAAACCACTGACAAACCACTTGAAAGCAGCAAATGAAAAAGAGGAGAGGTCTCACCTATGGATGGAATTTGAAGGAATTTGGTTGCTGTTGTGCAGAAAACAGAAGAAAGAGAAGAGAGACAGAACAGTCTTCAAATATTTGTTTTATGAAGTTGACACTGATCATTTTTCTCCACAGAAAGGACAAAAAAAGACTCAAGATTCTTCTTTAACTAAAAAGGTTTAGGCTTACAGCAAAGTGTTAATTCTAACTGCAATTATCAGTTGAACAGTTAACATATGGAGGCCGAAGAATTTCAGAAAATGGAGGTGAAGGAAGAAGGTAAGTGTATGTCAGAAATTCTCTCTAATTCACACTTTATATGGGGTTGGGCTTGGTGACTTCTAGAGGTCCTCATCTGGTTGCACAGTCAGAGTCAAAGTTTTTTTAAAAAAACCCCAAAAACAAAAAAACAACAAACCAGACCTGAAAAGGAAAAGGACTAAAAAAGTTTGTCTTCTGAGAGAGTGGAAGTTGTTTCCTTCAAAATACACGCTAATAACAGTATTTTGTATATGTCTTCTGTGTTGCTACCATATATTAGAAAAGAATTCTAGTACTAAGGCATGAGTAAGACAGCAGCTACTATTTCTTGAAGATATTTACTCATTTACATTATTTTAAGTTTAACACGTTTATGAAATTCAGTGATGTCATGTAACGTGATTTACTTTCAGATGGAGCAAACTTACAGAAAGAGACCAAATGCATTCTGTATGCTGACAAAATACTTACATCAAGATACAAAAATTCCC
Source organism: Nestor notabilis (assembly GCF_000696875.1). Taxonomy (NCBI): domain Eukaryota; kingdom Metazoa; phylum Chordata; class Aves; order Psittaciformes; family Psittacidae; genus Nestor; species Nestor notabilis. Next base: position 7,719 of record NW_009919516.1, read on the forward strand.
ACTCCCAACTCTCCTTTTCGCTAGAAATAAATGTTTCAACAGCACAGTAAAATCAGATAGCTTTCCTCTTTTCAAACAAAAAAATTGCGATTTATTGATTTTAAGAACAGAAGGAGTTTTTTAATAAGCAGTCTGGAATAGAATCAAGCTGATTCAGTAAAGGCAACTGGAAAGGAATTGAAGGAGTGGCTTTAAGTGTTTCAGCAACGGATAACAAAGATATTTTTAAGCAGAAGGTCTGTGTCTTCCATGGTTTGCATTGAGCATTCCCGGTTTGGCAGCATGTCAGCTACAGTAGTTAAACATATACTTTATATCAGTAAACAGAAATGACTTATGGTTGTCCGTGGTGGGACATAAACTTATCAGCCATTCAAACTAATCTACTAACAATTCAAAATTTATTAAAAATGCTTACTATATTACACACTAACAACTACATATAGTACATGTGATTTCAAGAAAGACACGCTTAAGCTTATTACAAAGCTAAAACTAGTGTGATTTTTTTCTCTTACCTCTGACAGATCTCCATTTTTAACATGGATCCTTGCCATGCTGTCTAACCACGTCTTCCTCAGTTCAGGCGTACTAGCGTAAGACTTTGCCAGACTGTACTGGAGGTCTACAAGCATTTCTGGATCATTCTCATGCTCCTTCATCTGAGCTGTAGCCATCAGTACCGTACGAATCCGTTTTGTTAAATCCTTAACATCAGAGGGGAATGTAGTGTGCTAAAACATAGAGAAATCAGGTTAACTACTATCTTTTTCTATTCTTCGCATAATAAAAATTGAAACATAATTGCAAAAGATGCTATGGTAGAGTTTTCAAGCATCCTTTTACAGTATGGAAAGAAGAATAAAACCAGACCTTTATAATTCTGTCATTATTGGCACAATTGTTGATGATGGAAAGAGACTGCTGAAATCTAGTTCCTCCAATTCCAACAACATCCGCAATTAACTGGCTCACTGAAATAATAACCTTGACAGAAACAAATGTCTTGTTAGTGCATATTTCATGAAACACCCTTGCCATGCACCAATGAAGCAATTGCAAAGGAATTTAAATTTTAATTGAAAGATTATTTCCTTCAGTTAAATTATATTTGGGTTTTCTTTTTTTCCAAAGTTGCTTGTACAACAACATAGGTAAGAAAAAACAGGCTTGTGTAAATTTAATCCACGCACATTCTCTGCTCTGAAGACTGACTGCCAAGTGAACTAGCCAGAGGTCATAAAACTAGTAAACTATTGTTCCCAGCTTTGACAAAACACACAATTTTCTATGTATTTGCTTTATTTTAGACTCTTACTTGACTGTTTCTGCATTCTTTTCCTTTTTCAGATGCAACAGGGTATGCCAGTTAACAATTAACATCTACAAAACAGAGCATCTGCTACAGACAAATAAAAATTATTTCCTATGAAACACAGGGACATCAAATTGTTTCTAAGTATTTCCTTGTACTGAACATACTTTTATTGCCATCTTCTTCCTCTTAGAATAGTACTGGCCTTGCTTGAACCCAAACCAATTTCTTTTATGTCTTTATAGGACAGAGCTTTGCATACTGGTATGTATCTGCACGTTCACAAATACAATATTTAAAAACAAAGAGGAAAAATAAAGAAAGTATACTAACTTGCAGATGCGTCCTAACAAAAGACTTCTTCCCTGTGTAATCAAAATTATTTCTCATTAAGAAGTACAGTAGCTGTGAAGCTTCAGTACGAATTGAACTCAGTTTGGAATTACAGTATTTCAGAATTTCATAGCAGAGTGCAGAACACATATCAGCTCTACCTTCATAAAACGTAGAAGGAAACTGAGGAAAAAGTAAAAAAGGAAGAAATTATTCATTAAAACTAGCTTCAGTTCTTTATAAGCGTATCAAGAAAAAATACAAATATATTAATATTCCCAAACTGTGGAAAAAATAGACAGTTATAGCAGTTCACGAGACAATGTCATTTTTGCAGCAATTCAAAGAACACTGTTGGGATCAGATCAGTCCTCAATAACCAATAGTAATTTGGTATTTTAGTTCTTAATTTTTTTTACACAGTATACTGTTGACTAAAGAAATGGGTAAGTACTTGAAGATCAAATATTTTTAAACTTCTTACCTTAAAAATTAGTGCCCTTAAAGCAATGAAGACGTTTTTCAGTGCTGTTTCAGACTGATTCTTTTGAAGGAAGCAAAGGTATACATCAAATACTTTCTTCATCAGTGGATTATGCCCATGATCAGTCAGTAGTTGATTCTTCAAATTGAAAGAGAGAATTTAGGAGTTTTGTACAGTGATACATTTATACTATTCTAAGAACATACAGATCATCCAAAAGAAGGAAATATTTAATAATAATAACAACAACAATTAATAATCTGCATAGTATGACCAAGATGTTTAATAACATATCTTAATTTTAGGTATATGTTTCTAACATTTCATTAATATGGCTTATAAACAAAGTCTTGGCTTCTAAATAGACTAATAGAACAATTGTTTTAAACAGCCTTTAATTAAATAAATTACTGTTAACAATTCTTTGAGAGGCACTCTCAAAGTATTAACACACTTTGGTTACACTGGATTTAGCAGCTCAGATAGTGGAATTTTCTCATAGCAATGCTCTCAAATAAACTCCCCCAAAACCAGTCACCATCTTCCATTACTGTACTAGAACTGAAACTGAAAGGCCCCTTAAGGACAAATATATTAGTTACTCTTCAGAGTTTTACCTGCATCAATATTCCAAAGCTCATTCTGAGGCACACAATACAGAGGGTTACTCCTGATTTCTCTATCATCAACAACTGCCTTCCATCCAAGCTTTCTTTTAAATCTGTTCTCCTCCAATTTCTCTAGCATAGGCTGTGCATCTACTTTTAACAGTTCATGTACTTCCATTTTGCTCTGAGGATCTGTTTTCTCCCTTTATTCACTGAGCATATGCACTAGGTTGTTATAGGACTTAGGATGAAACAATGAGGTCTTTCCCCTTACAAAACACCAAAATAGGTTAATCAATCCAGGGACTGCTCAATCCAGTCAAGGGAGTCCAGAACTGAGAGGAACACACTAAGTATTGCTCCCTCTTGACTCCACTGGCCCTCCAACATGATTCTATTTGGTCTTGCACCTTCTGCAACTCTCCTCTGCATACCCCACTTTTCCACGTCGTTACAGGCATCCAAACGGTACGCTGAAAGGCAGCTCCATTATTATCTCTAGTAAGTTTTAAGGTAATATTAACTCAAAGAATCTAGTTTAATAAATTTTTAAGTAAGATTCTTGAGGCCCACTACAGATCTGGGCTCTTGTAGCATGCCTTAAGCTCTCTCGAACATGGAAGAGATGTGTAATTGCAGATGTCTCCTTTCCTGCTCATGATGATGCAAAACAAATTCTCCAGGCTAAAGAATTTGCATATAGTCATAGTCATTTTGGGTATTCCTCAATATTAAAAAATTAAAGGAAGCAATCCTCCTTTAAAAACCATTCTGATAATGTTGACTTGCAGACCAGAAGAACCCAGTAAAGTTTCAAGCTCTGTGTATGAAGATACAAATGCTTGCAGGAGGGCAAAGGTCTACACAGATTACTGCTGATAAGTAAGAAGCCTGTATGCAATGAGTAACTGAAGCCAAAACATATTGCTGCAGGAGGTTATCAGCTTTTACATGACACAATAATGAAACACAATGCTAGAAGTGCTAAAAATACAATGTTATATTACTAGACTATAAAACATAATTATAATTTTAAAAACATTTCATTTTTTTTTTCCTAAAAGATAATTATGGGAGATGTTAACAGCAAGTCAAGGACAAACCTTAAAAGCCATTGTGAATAATGACAGAGTATCCAGAATTGTAAGGCAAACTTCAGTGGCAATATTTGCTTCAAGTAAAGACTGGTGAAGAACATCTGCATCTGAATGGCCATAGCCTACAGAAATTCCAAATGAAGTATAAGTGCTGGATATACTCATTTAGATGTTTCTTATTCCAAAAGACTTAAAAGAAGTAAAAAGCCTGACAGAAGTTAGTATTCAATACAGAAAAATAATTCATAAGCATTTAAGTATTTTTCAAATATGTGCATATAATTATTCTAACGTAATCCATACAAGATCTTAAAATAATATTAAGTACTAATGTCAACAGTAGAAGCATTAAATAGCAGTTTAAATAATAAATGTCTGATGTTCATATATGTGTACGTATACCCATGTGTATATAAATATAAATGTAGAGTTAGACACACACATATATTCTTAAAGTAAGTATTGCAGTAGAATGGAGTTACTGATAAAAATATGTGTTGGTAATTTAGCAATGTTATAAGGATCTCAAAGTCAATTGTAAATCCACCATTGTAAAAATACAACACACTAAGAACTGAAGGAATATAACTGAATCGTGTATGTATATGCAGCTGAAGACCCAAATAATTATTTGCGCTCTGTAGCAATACCATGCAATAACTCCATATTTAGTAAAAAACCTGTACTGCTTCTAGCTCCATACTGTATTTAAATAATTTAAAAAACATATTATCAGCAGTGCGGAAGCAGGATACGTTATATTCCCTAACATTAACCTTTAAGAACCAGAATGAAAAATGTGCCCTGGTTGCTTTATAAAAATTTGGTCTGGATCGTGTTTGTATTTTAGTTTTACAGTTAACTTGGCATCACTAAATCAATGAGAAGCATAACAAACTTGTTGGAACCAAGAAACGAACAGAAGAAATTATATATTCTTTCACAATGACACCTGGCCATTTCTTCCTGCATCTTCTTGCTTCACTGGCTGAACTATGCATACCTACCCATAACAACCAGTTTCTTTGGATTTATACATTCTTTCTGTACACACATCTTTCCTATATTTTTCTGTGTTCTCTCTGCCTCCACCTCTTCCTCCTCCCATTCACTTTGTGGTTTCAATCCAACTACATCCTTCGCCTCTATCATGACGGAGAGGTACAACTGGCATTTGAAAGCAAGTTTTAACAAAACAGCTGTTTACCAAATACTCTTGCTTTACTAAAAGTGTTCTTTTCCTTAAAGAAATCAAAAGAAAAATCCTTCTTCATAAAAATCACCTTTGGGTGGCCAGAAATCCTTAAGTTAGCCTGCGGTTTCAGTAACGTTGAAGATACCAAAAGATGACAACTATTTTGAGAAATTTGTTGAGGACAGAGGAAATGTTCTTTAAAGAAATAATTTGTTGAAGTTAAGAAGGTGCAAAGTTTATTATAAATACTAAGTAAAAAGTGTAGTCAATGGGTAGAATTCCATAGTTTCAATTTTTTTCTTCACATAAAGAATTTAGAACAAACAAATAAAGAGAAAATATGGATTACTCTGCATAATTACTAGAGCTAGAAGTTTTGGGCAGGATGTAAATGTAAAGGAACACTCATTTCCATTGAATTAAGACTGATTTAGGAGTGCTTTTCCCAAATACATACTAAAAAACTATTCTTGTTCAATTCGCTACTATATTAGAGAAAATAATTTTGTATTCATGTATAACTAACACATTGGAACCTATTTTTCACATATAACTTAAACAGAAGCTATGGAACTAAAATTACCACATATAATATGGACATCTGCCTGGACACACACATGATCATGCATCCACACATTCACACTACTGCAAAGTAATTGAATTTAGAACTACTTAAGAACACTAAAAATGGGATAATCTCTAACAACTACAAGCTTGACAATGATCATATACAGCTATTAAAGATCTGGGTATATCTCCTATATTTTACTGTTTGCATGTCACTGTTCAACTGAGCATCCTCCTCTCCTCCCACCCAAGCAATACACATAAATCTACATTCTTGTAGTTTGTATTGAGACACTTTAGAAACTTGAACAAAGGGCCTATTTTTTTCATACTTAAGAACAAAAATTCCTCAGACATGAAATATCACTTACACTATGACCTCGGTTCTACTCCTTGTTTAAATGATTAGAAAGGGAGAAATTTTAAGTTTGTAAGTTACATTTATAGATGGCTATCTTGCCAAAGAACCAGGATTTTAGAAATAATCAAAGCAACTATTTCCAGGAAGGTACATCCTTCCTGTATGTATCCCACTGACGATGCCTGTAAGTTCTATTCACGTTCTGAAAACAACCTTGAATACAAGATACAGGCAGACTGACAACTAAACAAAACTAAAAGTTAGACAACATCAAGACCAAAGAAATAAAATTCAATTTCACATTTGACATGGCTTTTATAGAAACATAATTTAACTTTGTAAAACCTTGGTCAATACAAGGTGTAATATCCTAAATGTCCAACATTAAAAAAACCCACCCTATTATCACTGTACGCAAAGTTATCTGAATGAGACAACTTCCTTTATCATTTCCTTTAGGTGGAAAAGAATAGAAAGTTTATTTTTACAGAAGCATGCATTTACTAAAATCTTTCAGCTCACTGTTTCCTAAAAATCAGTAAACTTTGCCAAGCTCTGAAAGTATGAAATCTCTTTGCACAGGGCCTAGGAACAGCACTGTTACTTATTTCCCAGAGATTTTATTTTTCCAATTGGTCTTTATCTACAAAGTATTTTATCTTACTGACTATGCTGTCACATAGTGTAAAAGCTCTTTCATTCGTCTATGAAAAGACATCTAGAAATTATCATCATAAAGCAGTAGCAGACCGATTACAAGGAAAAAAAGGTAGTTTGCGTAGTTATATAGTTTTCTGACATTTTTAAATTCAAAGAATTGCATTTCTTCTATTTAATAGCATGAGAATGCACTTATAAACAGAGGGGTTTGGTTGGATTTTTTTTCCCCAGTTTTTCACTAGACTGCGTGGTGAGTCTTGAACCATTAGGCTAATAGTTGCTTTTTTATTACAGATAATGAGCTAAAAGATTTTAATGGATAGTTAGATATGCTTTGGGAAATAAAAGGATGAACACAGTGAACATACAGTTAAATAATTGCTTTACTGCACATAATTCTTTTCAGTACCAGTGTTGTGTTTTACTGGATTAGTCAACCAGTTTCACTGGGTTTTGAAGCTGAAAATTGAAAAACGGTGCTTCAGAATAATTTACATACAGTATACTTTGCAATTTAAGAGCAGCATGTTTAAAAAGATAGGCCAGAAGCAGATTTAGTTTTCAATACAGCAGTCTTATACAAGCTGACTTCAACCTGATTAAATCTTACCATTGTCTACAGAAATCCCAAGAATACTTGATATCTTTCTCACACTGAAAACAGAAAAATCACTTCATTATTGGACGCTTTTTCACTTCCAGACAAACCAAATCATGGGCTTCACAATCTCTGCAGAAATTCTAAGCAACTTATTTCTCCTTAGAGGATGTCAAAACATGGAGGTACGGTCAGAGTGCATATATTTACTTTTAGATCAATCATTTATAAGACCAAAAGGGGCAAAAAAGTGAAGCTTACCAAAGCAAATAAAGATACGTAAATTTACTAACTGCATGCAGCACAAAGTTGAGATGCATGTAATTAAAAACCAAACCAAACCCAATTAAAAAAATACAATTTTAAAATATGCCTTAGTTAACCATTCTCCATGTTATGGCATCAGCCCGCACTGATTGTTCTATCATACAGCAAGGAACAGACCATCGACTGATTCCAGATTTGACCTAGAACAATACGTCATTGAAGTGCACTGGTGTGGTTCTAGGACCTGTCTCTGGTGTTGTGGTACTGGTTAAGGATGACAAATGTTATCATGTCATGAGACTTACTGTGGTTAAAAGTGAGAGAGTTATCCAGGCTGCTCAGCTGCTGTAATCTGGCATGCATCATCCCTGTTCTGTTACGGGAAACAGGCAATGTCTGAGATTTTCGATCATGAACTATGGATCCCAACCCCTCCTGGTTCCTGCAAGATGGGTGAAATGGGATAGAAGCAAAAGTTAGACATGTCAAACTGCAGCAAGACAGGAAGTGTTAGTTAAGCACAAGCAGTTTTAGAGAAAGAATTATAATGCAACCTATTTACTGTTTTATTTATAAAACAAAAATAGGTAGCTTAATAAAGCATCACAGCAAACTGCTTCTGAAAACCTCAAAGCATGAAAGCAAAAGCACACAAGCAGTCGCTCTTGAAATGCTAGATTTATTTCAGAGCTTTTGAAAACATATATATTTGAGGACGTAAATATTCTGAAAATATTCAGAACTCAGAACCAAATCCTCTATTTTGATTGTAAAAATCTGAGAAAATAGTTAGGACACACAGTGGTAAACTCAGAAAGCAGACATGCAACAAGAGTGCAGGAATTATGCACTAAGGTATTATGAAGTGAGGTATTATGTACATCTTACCCAAGCAGGAAGGGAGAAGAGCCATATACTTTGTTAAACTTGCAGCAACCAAGTGAAGGAAACAGAAAAGTGAACTGTGTTAGCAATCAGTACAGGCTAACTTTCTACTGAGTACCACCACCAGAGCTGATGAAATATGAAAACCAGTGCTTGAATCACAGAATTCCCTGCTCCCTTTCATTCTTTGTCATTTGTGTATTTTAAGAATATGTGCATTGATTGCAATACACTTCACTGTCATGAAAATGTGAAAGACCAGAAAGCTACATTTACCAGGAAAATGCAATTTCTCTGCAGAACACCAGATGATTTCTATAGCTTAATTTTTTTAGTGTAACATGCAGTACACAGACTAGGTAATCAGTAGCTAAAAAAGAAAGCGTGGTAGTCTTCTCTACAAACTAGTTTCAAGAATTTTTACAAAAAGCCTGAAAATTACAGACTCCTGTAGATCCAGAGTTTTAAGTACATCTAAACACAAAGGTTATAATCAAAACCTTAAGTCAGAATCATTTTGGCCTTTCATTTTTTCTTTAGGGTATGTGAACAGAGATTTTTTTTTTCCTGAAAAATCTCCAAGGAGATAGTCGGCTTTTTTGTCTGTATAAAGAGATTTACATGCTATTAAATTTAAATTATGAACAAAACAGTGAACATTTTAATTAGAATGCTTTACTACCCAAAGTCAGCAATAACTTTCTCACTGAGTTCAAGAGGGCCAGGTATTTCAACCTCGCAAGTCTAATTGTAACAGTATTATTACATTAGCCACAATATAAGGCCTAAAAATGTTGCAATATTTTACTCTATTAAAAAACTACTTTGCATTAGAAACCACACTAAAGCAAAGATATTCAAATAATCTAGTGCATGTTTCTGACTCTGACAGATTTTCTCCTCAACAGCCTTGGGAACATACAGGTATCTAATGGTACTCTGAACTTCCAAATGAAAACCAGCAGTGTTGGAATGTTCAATAGTCACCTTTCAGTAAATCACTACATAGGAAGTTTCTAAAACATTTCAATGGACATGATTTTATGGCCAAGTGAACAAACAAAACAAATCACAAAATTTCTTCCTATGGCATGAAAAAAAGTGCTGTAAAAGATAGCATTTAAAGGGTGAATTTTCAAGTAATTGATAATAAACACAACACACATAATTCTTAAAACATATACCAGACAGGAGACAGATATGTTAATATAGTAACCGGTTACGTACTTCAAACTGTTATGTGTCATTTCACGGTAACTCTTCTACTCATGCAATTTATTTGTAATAGGACATTCAAGGCATATTGTACACACTATTATTCTTAGTGAACAAGACAGTGATATTTAAATTCCACACAGTACCTGGCTATGTATCGTTTTCCCATGTACTGGAACTGATGTAAGCATACTCTGCAGAGAACACATAAGTCAGAGAAGCACCACTTAAAACTATTTCTTCTACATTTATGTACACTGGAATTATTCAACTATTATTTAACTTCAAACTCCTACATCATAAAACTTCTTTATTTCTCCCACCTTTAAAATTCCCTTCCAGTCCCCAAGCCAAAAAAAAGGTAAATATGGCTCTTCTGAAATCAGTCAGGTTATTTGAATTGACAAAATACTTCTAGAATTGGAAGAGGTAGGCTTTTACGAGTCTTGTTGCTGCTCTTAAGGAAATGTGATATCATCCACTGCATTAACAAGATGGAAATTTTCCTTTTTATTCCATATACTGCTTTCGTGATGTAAATCTTCTTTGATAATTAGTAATTTGAGATTACTGATTTGATCACAAACCAATCCTATCCATCCCTTAAATAACTATCTAATGGCAAAATACTGTTCACCACTGATTCTGCACAGCTTACAGCTCAGGCTTTAGAGAGTGCACTAAGTTGGCTCATTTACTTGTTCAGTTCTGTCTCTCGTACAATCGATATCACGTCAGATGTACTCAAAGGATGAGTTAAAATACTATCTACAATATATTCCTAAAATAGACCTGGAGTAGAACACTCCATAACACAATTAACAACTGATACCACATTGATTGACCCTCTACTATGGAAACGAAGGAAACCAGTGAAACAAGCAAGGTAAGCATAAGGGCTTTCCGTAGCACACAACTTTAAGCACAGTGCCTTCTTCACTTTTTACTTCTGTATCTGTCAATTTCCATGGAGAAACAAGTTAAGTGTGCACAGGGATTAAGTGCTGCCTTTGATAACAAATACGGGATTCATCCTGCATCTTTTCCCTTACAGAATGGCAGAAGACACAAGGGGAATGCTAGGAGGATGGTCCATATCCCTTTGGTTCTGAAGTTACGCAATGCAACCGATTTTGATACGCAACCATATCATTTCATCCAGTTCACATTACAAGATGCTTTTTAATGCAGACAGGGAACAAGACAGTTGGTTCCTCTTCTATTCTATGAGCATAGCAATATTCCGAGCACTACTCACTGTTTAGGAACTTCCCAAGATCACTTTTGTTTAGCCTAATTCCAGAAACTATCATGCAATTGGACAGACATGCAATTATGCACCTCAAGTTAAGGACTGCTAAACAGACCAAGATAGCATTATTTTTTCAAACAAATGAATAAAAACATATATAATGCATACTTATATCTTGACTCATGTTTTTAACAGCATAATGAAACATGCGATTTCATGACAAGCTCAACAAAAATCTTACTCTGTAATTGTGAAAAAGTCCATCAGTTCAGATTTTGTAGCCTTGTTCCAATATGTAAACAATGCATCTAGGAAAACGAAAAATATTAAAAACAAGACAAAAGTAGCAAACACAAAAAATCTTTAAGTAGAAGTTCTTAGTTTTCAGATAATGAGGGTTCAGGAAATCTAAAAATGGCTTGTGGGGTACAGGCAATTACTACGATTAAAAATTTTCCTTGAATCTCATTATATGAATGCACATATCAATTCTCCAAATGAGTTTTTACAAAATGCTTTTAATTAATCCATAATATTCCCATACAATTTCATATTTCAAGTAGTAATAATTGTGTAGTCAGTAGTGACTACAGTGTTCTAAAACATTTTTTAAAATTAGAATTTAATATTTCTTCTTTTTTCATTTATGGTGTTTTAATACAGATACATGTTCAGTACAGGTTTCAGATTATCTTTACTTGCACAGATTTCGAGAACGACTATTTCTTACAAAGCTTGTAGTTACACAGCCAAAACCTGCTCTCTTTCACCAAAAATGTTCAAAATCGGCTAACAAATTCAAAATTATTACAAAGGTGTGTGGCAAAGTTGATTCTTCTCCAGGAGTATTGAGACCAAAAAACCTCCACTGTGCTTATGTAAATTTTAACTCGGATTTCATAGAAATTCTTGCTAATTTTTATATATTCCAAAGTGTAAAACAGTGAAAATGTTATTTCCGAGTTTTGTTAAGTCCAGGAGGATGATCAGGGGACTGGAGCACCTCCTGTATGAAGACAGGCTGAGAAAGTTGGGGCTGTTCAGCCTGGAGAAGAGAAGGCTGCGTGGAGACCTCATAGCAGCCTTCCAGTACCTGAAGGGGCCTATAAGGATGCTGGAGAGGGACTTTTCATTAGGGACTGTAGTGGTAGGACAAGGGGTAATGGGTTTAAACTTAAACAGGGGAAGTTTAGATTAGATATAAGGAAGAAGTTCTTCACAGTGAGTGTGGTGAGGCACTGGAATGGGTTTCCCAAGGAAGTTGTGAATGCTCCATCCCCGGCAGTGTTCAAGGCCAGGTTGGACAGAGCCTTGGGCAACACGGTTTAGTGTGAGGTGTCCCTGCCCACGGCAGGGGGGTTGGAACTATATCATCTTAAGGTCCTTTCCAATCCAAACTGCTCCATGATTCTGCTATTATTCTTCTGCTATTATATAAAATACATAAAGTAATATTGATGTAATTACATGAAAATGTAATGGTGTGACTGGATATTAATGAACCTTTCAATTCTCATTCTTGATTAAGTGGGGTAATAAATTAGAGTTCAAGTACTACATAAACTTGATATTTACAAATTATTATCAAAATAGGCACAGAAACGAATTAACTACTTCTGATATGTTTAGCACAAACAGAAAAATTCAATACTTTCACCAAAAGAGATTTGCCCTCTTTTTTAAATATTGATCATGGTTAGGGATCATAGCATCATAGTGCTATGAGCGTAGTAAACCTTCTCCAGGATAGTATGGATCATCTCACAAACATCCCAGGAGAATGAAGAAGCATAAATATCCCCATTCCAGAAATGGAAATATACACAGCGATCGAATAATTTGGGGGAATGGAAGGAACGGACTAGCCCCAAGACTCTTCTACTGATCACCTCCATGTTCCAGACTGGACTGAACAGTCACGCACAAATAGTCGCTTTCTTAACAAGTCCTTTAGTTAGCCTCACACTTTGAAGAAATAATAAGTATTTAATGCTTACAAGGTTTCAGCCAAGTTTAATTTGATCAATCACACATATTTGTAAACCTCAGAAGAACATGGTACGTACACCCAAAATATTCTGCTGATTTTGAAAAGGTATTGATTTCAAAATTATTAAACAAATAGGTGGAATTACATACCTTCTGACATATTTCTTAAAATATGAAGGAAACACATGAGCAGACTTTTGATCTCTGCTTGGTCAAGTTTGTCGTATCGAACTACAGAACTTCCTAAAGTGCTGCTCTGCTGATTCTGACAAGAAAAGAGACATATTTTGGTTGAAGAGTTCTTAAACTGATAAGAAACTACAATGTTTTAAATTGCTTTATTAATTCCTGCAACAGAAAAAGGATCTCAGAATGGAGACAAAAATGTTTCATGTAGAGACAGGTCACTAAAACACACATTACACACATGAAGTATACCAAATTAGGCCTCTTTACCTTTGCTTATTTTTATTTCCTTCTTTGTATGATTCCTTTCCTCCCCCAGAGGGAGAAGTAAAAGGAAAAGTCACCTAATGATGATTAATAATCAAGCTAATTATACATAGATACCCACACTGTAGAGATCAGGCATGCCCCTTCTGCTTAGATGAAATACTTCAAAAATAAATGCTTCTGTTAAGCGATACATATATGCTACTTGGCTTTTGAAGAGACTTTATGCTGAACTGGAGACAGACCTGCCTCTACAAAATTCTTTCCATCTAAAGATGTAAGAACCTAAAGGAAAATATACATGAATGGCAAGAATCTGCATTCTGGAAGATTAACTACTGATTTTGTCTGAACTACTGAACTTGTCCTTGCCTCAAAATAACTAAAAATTAAATTAAGTTGTTGGTTTGTTGTTTGGTTTTTTTTTAAATCCTTCTCCCTGCTTCATTTCCACAATTTCTACGCTTGTGCGAAGTTTATCAGCAATGCTCAATACTGAGCTCCGTCCAAAAAGGAAAAAAAAACCCCTAACTAATCTTTCAAAAATGTGTGCCACAGAAAAACAAAAAGAAAAAAACCCAAATCCTGTGAGAATATAGAGAATATATAACTTGAATTTTAGGCAGAGACTTATCTTTATCTGAAAAAGAATAATTTCCACACAGCCAGGTGTTACAAAATCCTCAGTTTGAGGCCTTCACAGACACACTATATGAATGTTTGTTTAAAGGATAAATTATACCCTTTCTAGTGCCTAATTTGCACTTCCAGTAGGAGGCCACTTAAGCAAATGGAAAATGAACCAGACGTTTTTTGCAAGTCTTCCGTTAACTCAACAGTTTGGTACTATGCAACTCTGGTTTCTACAAGAATGCTGGATCATCTTGGCTCCATGACCTTTTAAGGACACTGAGCAGTTTTGGAAGAAATCATTCATATCAAAATTAAAAAGTAGTCTCAAGGGAGAAAAGCACTTGGTTTCACAAAGTGAGAAGTGCCAATACCTCAAGAACCTAGCCAGAACTTACTGTAATTTGGGAGAGAATGGGCATCTGTATAAGCCTGATTATTGCAGATTCTAATAACCTCACAAACTGTTATCTTTGACATATCTCTGGTGAACAAGGAGGTGCTACTCTACAGCTTTATGGATAATGAAATAGAGCAAGCAATTAATGGGTGGCAGAGTAGAAACAGAATTCGCGTTTCCTAGGTTTCAGATACTGTCCAGAGTGCTAGATAATATTCCCTCTAAAATAGTTGAGCATACACATGGATAAAACTAGGACTCCCAAGCTACCAAGGTACCCAACTACTCCCAAGCTTAGTTTAAAATCATATCAATAACCTATAAAGTATGCACATATTAAAATAGAAACTGATATACTTCCAGCCAATTCTGATTCCACAAGCATAATTCTACAGGTTATTCTGAAAGAAAATTAAAACAAAAACATGGCTCTTCAATATGGTATCAAGCAATGAGCAAAAACTCAAAGATAACGTGCACTCAACAACTGATCTACCAGAAAAAAAAGTTTGGAAAGCAACGAATAAGAAGCCAGGATTAAGTATTATTTGGGGAAAATATTAACAGCATGCAAAACATAAATCCTGTACTGCCAAAATTGGCAGACCAGAGTAGAATTTTCAAAGGATGTTGACGCCTTTGAAAACCCTTCTACTTGGTAAAAACACTACACATTTGTAATTAACAACATGACAACTAAGTAATAGATGACAGCATTGCCATTTAGCAACAGTGTATGTACAAGATATTGCTTTATTTCCTCGGTCAATGTCAAAGAAGATTTTCTAGTTCTATTATATTAAAGACCTAAGACACATATTCTGCTGTTACTTAAACTGATTGAATTTTTGTGCTGAAATTAAATCATGTACAGGAACCATTCCAAGTTTGGCATTTAAAGGTATTTGACATGGTTACATTGTACATATTTGGCTTGAGATTCAACTGTTGCAAAGAAGTGGCAAAACTACTGATCACACACTTCACTCAGAAGCTTAACTATGCCAAGCACAAAAATCAAATACTTCTTGTAACTGAAGAGAGAAAGCAGCATGCAAAATTTTCTCTGGCAAAGCTGGAATTGTCAGAAGTGAAAAATCCATAGTAACACGGTTTTTCTTTGCAGGGTGAGAATTTTCTTCTTCTTCTCCATTAGGGCGCATAGCATGAGCAGAGTGCCTTCTGAGAAGCTTCTCTCTCTGCCACACGAAGGCATGTCAGAGTCAAGGGGAAAAAGTTAACATGTTGTGACTTGCACAACAAGATCTAAGAAAATGAAATGTGATCAGTATCAACACAAGCTCTAGAAAGACATGACTGAATACCTCATAGCTACTGCAGCCAGAGCTCCTAATTTGTAACAGCTTTGAAATGAAATGATTTAGAAAAGTTAAACTAACATAAAAGAAATTACCTAGAGAAAGCACAGCAACTCTTTTTTCAGCATCTTAGAAATGCTACACATAGTGTGTATAGAACAGGATGGAGTGAAGGTCTCCACAAAACCAAACCAGCTGTCCTAACTGAAATTCAATTCTCCTCAGTGCAACTCAATACACTTAATCTAGTGCTTTTCTCCGACAAAACCCCCAACTGCTCAATATGTCTCTATATTGAAAACCTTGTATTTTCCACAAAACAATTTAATAAATGCAATGCAAAAAGAGTTCATATGATAATAATTTTGCAAAACAACAACTTATGTAAAGTACTGCTCTAGAGTTATTCTAGAAAGCTCATTCTCAATGGAGATTATGGAAGTTAACTCCTATGACACTTAAGATAAAGTTTTAGGACTACACTTTCTGTTTTTTGTTTTGGTTTCGGGTTATTTTGGTTTTGTTTTTTTTTTTTACCTTGTCAAGAGAATTGCTCTTGTCACTTTGTCTTTCTGGGATGCTGTTTCCTGAGTCTGTACTTATAAGAGAGCCTCTTGAGTCAGCACTCCTCACGCTATTAACATTCGGCGTTGATGCGGTGTATGGGGAAGCTACAACAAAAATTCCAAACAACATAAAAATCTCAGACAATACATATACTGAAAAAGGTCATACCATAGTCTAGTCAGACTTCCAAAGCCACCATTTACGTATATATTTTTTAAGAAGGCAAACAATTAATTCCTTTTACTTTTAAGGAAGACAAACTTTATTCTAGAGTTTCAGCTAAGTATGTATGTATACACTTAATCCACTTACTCTGGTGCTTATCTCTGACAAAAAACCAACTGCATGTATGCACACAGACTTACATACAAATGCATACACACAGGTGTAAAAGCCAGATGTAGCAATACACACTTACATGACAAAGCATGTATATTTTAAAAAATTATTCTTCCCAATTTTTCATCTTTTTTTTTTTTTTTTGGACTAGTAAGTGACACAAATAATTACAGCAGACAGCGCATGTAGTAAAACACAGTAAAACAAGAGACAGAAGGATGCCCACATGTGTGTACAAGCAGCACTCCACTTAGAGGTGGTCTCTAACATCATGTACAAAATGGTGGATTATGACACTTTTGCCATAAATGACTAAGGCTAGTCTTGCCTCCCATTTCTCTGCAGCAAGACAGAAAATATCACCTTTGAAAGGGGAAAACCAGCATTTTCCTGGAAATAGCTTTAGTTTCAAATACAAAAGCAAAACCAAAAAAATACCAAAAGAAAGCTTTCATGTGCAGACCATCAATTTTGACCCACACGGAACAGCTGATTGCATTAGGGTTCTGTTAATGAAAGCATCAGTAACATTCAAGTATACATGCAAAAGCAATCGAAACTGGAGACAGAACAATTATTTCTGGTAACAAATGAAAAAGGAAATTAGTTCCTTTTTAAATTATTTTATTTTTAAGTGCTTACCAATACCAGAGATAACACCAAATAGATCCTTAGGAAGATTGTTATCCAATGTGTTTCCTGATTTTTGCGGTGTTACTAGCTGACTTGCAGTTGGCAAATTAAGGGCTTCATCCTTTGCACTCTGTTTGGAAAAGAGAGGAAAATGTGATCACTGTTTTCCAACACTATGGACTTAGTGACTATGACATACTTAATTTTCCAGAGCAGTATTTTTTACATATTTCTTTCTTAAATTTGGTTTTCTATTACATATGCCAGGATATACAAAATAGAGGTAAACTGTTTATACAAACTGGCAGGCAGACTAAAGAGATGTGTAATTTTTGACTAAAAACCAGAGACAATTTAATGAAAACTCCTCTCATAGAAACTGTATCAAAAGTGGGTAACGTATACACTCAAAGAGACGCAGCGGGTCCAGTCCTGTGTGGTCTGTAGTTTGTATTGAAACACAGGCACATGCGCCAGAGATGCAGAAAAAGCAAGGTGTTACATAGCAGTATAATCACATGGCATTAGAATGATGCTGTGGTAATCTGTGTGCTCTAGCATTCTCCAAAAATCTTCCAAGGTTCAAGGAGAGATCAACAAGGACACTGGAACCTGTATGTATGACCAAACTAGATGATTATCATGTTAGGCATAACTTAGCTAGGTAAGAGAAACTGCAGCCAAAACCATAAAGGTTAACTAAGCTTTTAAGCTCAGAAAATCAAGGAGAAAAATCTCGTGAAATTCTGAAGCTTATGAAACTGTTTGACAAAAGTATGCAGTGCTTAATACATGCATTGCCCATAAGTTACAATAAAAATAATTCAAGCTATCAAACAGAAATGGTCACTCACATTGCTGGAAGGGTTAACAGGAAATGGACACACATCTTTAACATTGATTCGCTGAACATTTTCTATGAGCAGTCCAAAGAGCGGCAAATACATAGTGGCTATTCTTGCTTGATGGCTCTAAATAGAGTTTAACAGTTCATTAACAATTACAGATTTATTTTTCACTCACCATTTTTTTTAAGCTATTCAATCTTAAATTACAAAAGAAAAAAAAAGAGCATTTAATAAATATTTGCCAAACGGGAACCCACATTCAGTAAGTTCACAAATAGCAAAACCAGTGATCATCACTGTATTTCATTCTAATTTACAGAAGGTCAGTAAATTAACAGTTTCAATATAATGCAGAAAAAACCCCTCTAATTAGTGTGATTTTAGCTAAAAATTAATGTGACTTTAGTTAGGGCTAACCAAGTAAATTAATATTAAGTTAGCTTGATAAGTTAATGATATCTTCTGTTGAAATTTTATTGCTTCTCCACAGCACAACTCATGTTAAAAAAAGGCCAAGAAAATAAATTAAAAAAAAAAATTCACTCAACATTTACTACCATGACTTGTAGCTTTCTTATACTCATTTTATGAATAATAGATGATGGAAGGACAGCTGCCAAATACTAAGAGCTAGTGTTTAATGAAAATTAAATATCCAAAAAAATTGGTAAAAAACTGGTTACTTTAACAGCAGCAGTTAGATTACACTGTGCTAAAATGTAATAAACACATGTAATTATATTGAAAGGTGCTTTGTGCTCTCTTTGGGTAAAAATATGTGATTTGAAAATTGATTTTGATACATTTTCATATTTATTCTCATCACAGTCTGAACAGAAATAGCACAGCAATCCACTTACCCTGGAGGCGTATCTATCATCAAAAGAATGCTTTATCATCAAATTCTTGAGCACACCAATAGCAATCTGCCTCACATCTCTGAACTCTTGTAATGCATTGCCCACCTCCCTTAGAAGCAGCCCCACTAAGAAGTGATTTTTACAGAACTCATCAGTTAAAGAATAGTCCAGGTGAAGATCTGGAAGTAAAGTACAAGTTCAATGTAAGGAATGGTATTACTTAAATCAATTTATCAGTTAACTTATGGCTGAAGTAAAATGTTTACAACGTCACTTACAATAATATGTAATCATAGTTATTCAGATATCTCTAGCCCAATTAACTGCATAATGATGCATTTATTAAACAGACAATGATGACGTATATTCAATCAACAACAGACACTGGAGAAATTTAAAAGTCTTAAAAAGTATAAAAAAACCATTTTAAACACTGCCCAATATTCAGAAGTGTTCCTTTTAACTTTACCTGCACCAGCATCTTAATAGCTCCAAATTCAAATCCTAAATCTATATTCAGGCACTGAAAACACACACAGTGAATAATGGTTTTGCACTGTCTGTCTTTCAGGAATTTAGTTGTATGATGGAAATAAAATCGAAATTTTAGTCTGTGGTTCAGTTCCAGGTTAGTAAATTTGAAGGACTGCAAGTGAAACATGGATTAAGAAGTTTTAGATTCTGTACTGCGGTTTCAAGTTCCTTCTTTGTTATCTTACATATGTATCTGTTACGAATATAGACTATAAAGCCTGCTGTGATCTTCATTAATTGATATTCTCTAAGAAAATTGTCCCAAAAATTTGCAGTGTAGTAAAAGTGTAACGAAGCGACTGCATTTGCAACACCCGTGTCCAAATCAAGCCATTTCTTCTCAATATATCAGAACACAAAAGTACACATTAATATTTAAACAAGAAAACTTAAATGAATCTATGCAGATTTGACCTGCATTATAATACAGTAGGCAACTTTCCTAAAATTAAACAATACTGTATTCTTCAGAAATATTTATTCAGTTAACTGCAATAGAATTGCAATTAAAGAACATTTTAACATTTGTGTTTAAACCGCTGCGATACATTTTTATTTTATAAACTGTAAATCTTTACTAAGTCCCATATAGTATATAGATATTATGTAGACGTACATAAAACCTCAGCACATCTGACACAGCAAAGTCAAACTGCTCCCCTTTAGCAGTCTTTTTTCCTGTAACAACATAATCCACCTCATTTATGTACTGTATATAATGACAGCTTAAGAGAAACTTCAGCTTGAAGGTCTTATTTATTAGAATGCATATATGTTTAAAATTTCAGCTGAGGAGCTATTCAAGAGTTTCTCATTCACTATCATTGTTTAATACGGTAATCAAAAAACAGATGCTAATCTCAAAGCACTTTCATTTTTCAAAGAACTCTTGCAGCAAGGGAATCCATTAAGTCAGAAAAAACCACAGACAAGACAGCACAGACATTCTGCAGGCTGCCTTGTAACTCACTTAAGTGCCAACCGCTTCATCCAAGATCTCTTTTGCCTGAGACAGCAAAACAGAGCCAGAAACACTTCTGATAAAGATTTCCTTTCCTGGCTGAACTCCTAGTTCACCAGGGAGCAGCATTTTAAAATGTTCCTTATTGTGTAATCAGAAACACTGTTTTCTCTAGTTTTGCTCTTTTCAACTCATAGTTCCTTTTCTATGGAAATATTCATGCAGTGAATCAAAGACATTCAATGCCATAGTTATTAAAGACACTCCTAAAGGCTGAAAAAGACAGACAGAAACAAGTTCTCTGCAGCTGAACAGCTCTTAGTCCCAAATCTTGTTCTGCCACCATGATGAAAGCATTAATTAGGTATACTCAACTTCACCAAGCCAGCAGAGTCTGATGAATAAATACTTCAGAAAAAAGTAACATAATCTACAATAATATAAATGTTAGGCACATTTACTTGTTACTTCTAAAAGCACCTTCCTCATCTCTGCTTACTGATGTCTGCTATAGTTCAATGCCTGGAAGAAATTAAGGTCTTCACAGACACAAATGCGATAGTTAATATACTACTTGTTTTGGCACAAAGCTAGGTATACCAGGAGCCCAGCTGGGCTAAAGAGGACATTCCTGACTGAGCTCCAGTGGGAAAAAAAGAACTAAAAAAAAAAAAAAAAAAAATAAAAATCACATGCAGTGGAAGCAAGAACAAGCAACAGGAGGAATATAGAAGCATTGACCAAGTATGCAGGAATAGTGTCATGAAAGCCAAAGCTCAGCTATAGCTGAAAGTTATAATGGACATCAATGGAAACAAGAACAGCTTCTACCATTACATTAGCATTAAAAGCCTGAATAAGGAAAACATGGGATATTTACTGAATAGTGACTGTGATTTAGGGACAGTGGACTTGGGTAAGGCTGAAGTACTGCATACCTTCATTTACCTTATCCTTCCCTGACATGGTTCTCAGGCCTTAAGAGTCTAGAGACCAGCTTCAAGAAATAGAATTATCACCAGTGGATGAGGATCAGGTCAGGGATCTCTTGCAAGACCTCCAGTCACGCGAACCCACATCACCAGATGAGATACTGAGAGCGCTATCTGATATCATTGGAAGATCACTCACTTTCACCTTTGTTAAGCGTAGTGATCAGGGGTATCCCATAATAAGGACCCTGTGATGACTGAAGGTAGACATTGCACATATCTTCAAAAAAAGGGCAAGAAGAATTCAAGGAACTACAGGCTTCACTTTGGTCCTTGGAGCAAGTCCTCTTGGAAGCCATTTTTCAGCAAGTAAAGAGGAAGAGTGTGACCAGGAACAGCCAGGATAGATTTACCCAGGGTAAACCACGCCTGACTAACCTGTATTGAAGGAGCTCAGCAAAGGACCACCAAGGTAGTTAGAGGGTTGGAGCACATGTCCTGTCAGGAAAAACTGAGGGAACTGAGCTTGTTCCAGCTGGAGAAGGAAAGGCCTGATGTGACCTGAGCAGGAGGCTGCACTATAGACCTACTGAAGTCTCTTTTCATCTGAATGGGTATACGAAAAAAAGTAAAAACTATACCAAACCTCACACTGCCCTCCAACCTATAGGAGTATTGCAGGCTTCTGCAGCTAGCAAATTAAGCTAACTCACGAAAAAAAGCAAACAATCACAGCACAAAAGGGAGGCGGAGTCAAGGATGTAGTTCACCATATCTTTCAATGACTAGATTCTTTGGCTAGATTACTCTGCTACCTAAACCCTTCCTTTAAGTTTAAAGGAAACAATTACAACTTGAGGCTTCCATTTAACAATTTCAAGGTTTCCAACATCTCACAGACCTGAAGTTACACTATCTACAAACATAATAATAAAAAGGTGACAGTTAAGAAATGTACCATATACTACTTCAGAAGAATTTACCTTGGTATCTCTGAACTCTGCCTTTTCCAAATTGCATTGGTAGATTCAAAGGTATGTAGTGTTCATGATTACAGACAACACGGAGAAATTCAAATTTGAATTCAAAAAGAGTCTGCAAAAAGAATTTCAGGTATAAAAATCGAACATCTTATGCAGTGATTGGAATAACACATTAAAAACAGCTTTTTAACACAAAAGGGTGATTTCCCTCAAGCCTTGCAGTAGGAGGAATATAGAACTGTCAAAATTCCACACGTCAGTATAAAATAATGCCAGCACAGTTCATGCTTGACAACTCAATATAGTTCTATTTACTATTCCCATCGTCTCAAGTTATTTAAGTTTACTAGGATGCTATGTATTGATGAAAGAAACGTTTGAACCCACAGAAGAAATTCTTTGAACATCTGGTTCATGCTTTCCCCCCCACAGTAAATGCACAGAAACTTAGCAGATACCAACTCTTCCAACTTCAGCCTTTCTCACATTCATGTTTAAAATTTCTGCGTAGTGCTGCACACCCTCCCCCCTTTCACAGTACACACAGTCTAGGGTAGTAAAGTTGCACCTGAAGATGGAAATCAAAATATGAAAAGTGATTAGATGAAAAAAACCCACACTCCAAGCACAGTATAGAAACTTCTAACATAACTGGGAAGAAGTCTGAAGACTTAATGCAGTACTCTTATCTACATGCATCAAGAAGAGGCAACTCCTAAAAATAGTTTGTTTAAAAACACTAAGTACCTTCGGATCTCCTGGGGCAAAGCAGCTGATGTAGTTATTGATTTGCTTGAAAACAAAGCCTCTATCCATAAAAGTAAAACACCTCTGAGAAAAACAAGCAAAACCAAGATACAATTGATTTAGTATTGTCTCAGTGCTCAGTAATTGTATTTCTGTATTCAATAAGTTTATCTTCCTAACACATTATTGGTAATTCAATTTGAATATAAAGAACAATAAAACAAAGAAGCTAAATAAATTTATACATACACGAATACAAAATTTTCCCTTAGAGTGCAGAATGTAAACAAATTGCAAATAAAAAGCAGTTTGAAGAGAACACCTCCATCCTGACAGAAACAAAAATGACATATCATTAGCAGCTTCTTAAAAAAATATTATTTCTCATCCTTTTCTCTCCCTACTGGATCTTATTGGCTTATAAAGAAGAGACACTGCAAGTCTGTCTATATAAAATACATGCAAATAAAACACTACTCAAGAAGGTAACCTAGATGATAATTTTAAAGAAAAATACCCCAAAATACATTTTTTGATAAAATGTAAGTTAATTTCTAAAAATATCAAACTTCTGAACAAATGTCTTCTTGATTATAGAAGATGCAAATTATAACTTCGGTGCATTTTAACGTGGACATAGAATTATATTTAGAAAGCATTATGGGTATTCAGTTTTATGTGAGTTGGGTTTAAGATTCTTTAAGATCCATGAACAAGCAGTATTATTGAAAAAGTAACCACAGAGCCTAAGCCACTTGTGTACCTACTTTTATAAAGGCAGCAAGGCTATGGTTTGCGTTTTTTGAAGCCTCTGGATTGTCTCTGTACTTCTGAGTGATGTGTGGCATCAGCATATTAACAACTGTTTCAACTGCATGGTGAAAGGAAGCAGAAAATCTCTGGTTTCGCAACACCTAGAAACAAATTCAGATACAATATTTAATACGGTTTATAACACTAAAATAGATCAGAAAATTTCATTTAGATTGGACACAGATAACCTGACAGGGAGAGGGGAGACAAAGAAAGTTTTCGATTTTTCTCATTTGTCATTTAAAGTAACATTTCCTTTAAATACAAGATTTTCCTAAACTTTCTAGACTGAAGGGGGGAAAAGAGCATTGGGTTAAAAGAAAACATTACAACATCTGACACCTGTAACTAAAATTCAGCCAAAGCAGCCTTTGTATACAAAAACACATGTACAAAAGTTTGTAAGTGTAATGCATTAGTATTTTTCTATACTACAGTAAACTTGATGACAGAAGCTATGAATAAAAGGGAATCCTTCCATATTACCTGTTTTCCTTTCCAAAGCAGACACCATCTAGTTCACATACAGTAACTGCATTATCAGACTCTCTTTTCTGTCTTTAAGAAAAAAAAAATCAACAAAAAAACCCAGGTTCTGCAACTATCTTTTTACTAACACCTTTGCCTTTGGCCGTTGTGGAAATTCTCATCCATGTGCCTTTCTTTCTCTTGCTCCTCAGTGACTTCAAATCTCTGTTCTTCCAGGCTTCAGAATCTTTCTTTCTGTGGTTTTAATTTTCCACAATTAGAACTGTTTTCCCTTGCTTTTTGGTAGTTTGCCAATTGGCTTAAAAGATTCACAATTTCTTCCTTTCCACTCACCATCTATATTATCTTCAGCTTTTTGGCACTGCAGAGACTCTTACATTTCTCTATATCTTACAATCTTTAATAAAGATTCTGGGTTTTGTCTGAAGGGACTTAATGACAGGTGGTGTGAAGCTCAAGCAGTTGATATTGACAAGGACTGTTTCAACTGTACAGTCATTATGTCTTTTCTTTCTGAAAATTGAAATCAAAACATCCAAGTTCTCTGAATACTTAGTTACTTAAATATTTTTTGAATGATATTGAATGCAACATTCCTGGGCAGAACAAATCATTGTCAAGACCTTGCATAAATCTATGATTACATCATTTGCTCCCTTTGTGTTTGAACTGTGCTCCAAAATCTCTAGTTCTATTTTTTAAAAAAATAGATATTAAGACTGGAAAAGATTCCTGTATAAATATTTACACATGTCATTAGAATGCCATTAATGACATAACAACTAAAAATGAAAAATTCTCTCAGTGTCCTATCATATTGTTGTAACTCAAGTCTTTGTTAGACAGTAATTAAATACTTCTTAAAATATGAAAAAAATCTTGCTATAGAATTAATTTTGCTGCAGAAAAGCATCTTTTAATCACATATCCTAAGCAGGAAATATTTGAATGCATGTTCCATTTATTACTTCACCCAGTAAGACAGAAAAAAAGCCAGCAAAACACTTTATTTGATATTAAAGGGGCTTGTAAACCAAGAAGTGATGCAGAGGAATGAGGATACATGCAAACAAGAGGTGAGCCCTGCTCATGTTTCTTTCATGTCACAGGTAAGATGACAATGAGGTTAGTTCTAAAAGTGGAGATGCCTTTTCTTAACACGAAATGTGGAGGCAACAGCAAAAATCACTACAGTAGTTTGTAAGCTACGGTCCTCACTTCATGTTAATGCAGGGGAAGAATGACAAAGAACAGTAATTCAAGGTGATAACGCAGCAAAGTACTAGAATCTAAAGGTGCCTGTTAAAAGAATTTCCTGTATTTGGGAGTTGCTTTTGAAGATACTGTTAAAAAACAAGCAAAATATTAACCTGAAATGAATGGGATTCCTATACAAGTATATCTAGCATGCAGAACACTACTGAGTGGGACATCAATAAAAACCAAACATGTATTTTCCAGTACCAAGTTTAGTGGGTTTTTTTGTTTGTTATGGGTTATTTTTTGTTTTCCTCTTCAGGTAGAATTACTGCATGCTTCTGTATCTCTAAGTCCTAACAAAAAATGTGGCAACATTTTGGTAGTTTCAATGGTGTGTAAGAAAATCTACTCATGAACTGTTACCATCTTAGAAAGACTTACGGCTACAGAACCTATTAAATCTATAAAAAACCTCACTGTGCATCCTTATTTTCTGAAATAAAATGGGGTCTCTTATAGAGTGCTGCCAGTAGATAGATCTTGTTTTTGTGGCTTATCTACTTCTTTCTGGCAACTTGGAATCACAAATAAAATGCAACTACCAATTGGTATTTTCTACAAAATGCATGTTTACAATCGTGCTATTAAAATGAAATAAATTTTTAGCCTACCTAAAAAAATTTGTACGGCAGAAAGATTAATTAAAATGAACAAGACTTTTCAGAATTTATATGATCATGTAACCCCAGATAATAGACAAAATTTGATGCAACAAGTGGATATAAAATACCACTTAAAAAAAAAAAAGACATAATTCCTAGACCAATCTTCAGAAATATAAACATACACTGATTTGTCTCATGCTTACATCTTTTGGTGCATTTTAATGAAAATCCCAAGCGCACTTATAACAATCCTTAGAAATCGATCTCAGAAGACCAGTTTGTACAGCATGTAATTTATAAATTACAAGCAAACTGCTCGGTCTCTCAGGTACAGCAAACCTGAGGCCATTAGGATTCAGCTACTGGTTCTTACTACTGAAAAAAGAAAACAATCAGTGCCTTCCCTTATAATTACTTAGGTCACTTAGACATCAAAGAGATGGAGGTCTTCCTGAGTAATAACGACGGTTATGCCTACCCCAATTCACACCGTAATTCCATAACGGCAGGTAATGAGATCAGGTTTTGGCACTTGTAACTGACACACTATTCCCTTACCAACTTCTTTTTCCCTAAAATTAGTGTCTTGTTCCTCGTATGTATGTGCTGGGGCTTTCCAAATATTAATTTATTATTAGAACTACGTGGGTCAGTAAAGACACATTAGCTCTGAGCAAATGAGTCAGCAGAGCACTTGTGGAGGAAAGAAATAACTATAAAGAAATGGAAAAAATATAGTAAGAGCTAGTAGTAATGAGAATGCTCCCCAATGGTAGTGTGCTACACTAAACAAGAGATGTAGATTAGATCAGTGAGGCTACTGAAAACATGAACGCTGGTGGAGTTATTCTGAAAAGTAAACTGCATTTGTTTTTTGTTTGCTTACACAGATTCATGCTTTAAAAAATATTATATTCTACTGTACTTTTTTTATCCACCTTCTGATCTCAATTTAAAAATACAATTCCTACTGTAAGGAAGTAATAATTAAATTAAGGAAATGGGTTTGCATGACAGCAAGTTAGTGGTTTCTTTGAAGTTTTTTTTTAAACCAATGCACTGTTCCCAAACTTGTGAGGACTTCTGTAGGTTTGCTAAAATCAGAAAAAAATTATACAAACTTTGTTTAGCCAAGCAAAACCAGCATGTTGTTGTTTTTTCAGAGCATCGCCTACCAAATCCAACAGAAACCCTCCTCAAGCTATAAAAGCTTCACGCACACAATGTTTTGAAAACCTTGCCCAGATGCACCACATTCTGTAGTTAGAAAAACTGTATCCTTCTCACAGGACTAAACGCTGTAAAATAAAAAGTATTGCCAGCAATGTCAGGTAAGTACTAAAATCAACAAGAATTCTTTCAGTGTTTTTCAATAATAATTTAACTGATTATAATAAGGTCAAAATAGTGGGGTGAAATAAGAAATACTCTGTTCACAGAGTGAACAAAAGCACAAGCTCCTTTCTCAAGGAACATCAAATCAATAACAGAAATTTAAGTTTAAAAATCCTGAATTATTTGAAGAGATAGTACGAATTGCTTTAGACTGAAAGAAGGTAGATTTAGATTAGCTATCAGGAAAAAATTCCTCACTGTGAGGGTGCTGAGGCCCTGGCACAGGGTGCCCAGAAAAGCTGTGGCTGCCCCATCCCTGGCAGTGTTCAGGTGCAGGCTGGACACAGGGGCTTGGAGCAACCTGGTCTAGTGGAAGGTGTCCCTGCCCGTGGCAGGGGGTTGGAACTCGATGAGCTGTAAGGTCCCTTCCAACCTAAGTCATTCTATGACTCTGTAGTTAAATGGAGAAAACTCCTTTTACTTCCATGACAATGCAACACAGCAGCTAGCATCACGCAATGCTAAAAGCAAAAATTTGAATTATAGAATCATAGAATTAACTAGCTTGGAAAAGACCTCTAAGATCATCGAGTTCAACCACTACCACAGGACTGCCAAGCCCACCACTAAACCATGACACTAAGGGCAAACTGCCATGATCTCCTCTAGGAGTCACCCCTCATCTTCCCTCAACATCTCCCCTCATGATCTCCACTCACAGCCACCCCTCACCTACCCCCCACAGTGGTCTACTCTGTACAGCTGCCTCCCCTACCCCTCACAGCCACCCCTCATCTCCCCTCAAGATCTCCCCTCACGAGCTCCCCTCATGCCTGCCCCTAACAAGCTCCTATCATGCCTGCCCCACACGAGCTCCCTTCTTCAAATGCAATGGAACAGGATGGAGTCGTATATTCTTTGCTGATTCTAGCTACTCACAGAAAACAAAGTCAGAAGAGAACACAGCTGGACAGACGGAGGTTTGGGGAAGTTTAACTCAAAATACACAACTGAGTTTGCTACTAAATGAGGAGCCTGACAAACTAACTGAGCTTCTCCTGCATTCCAGAGCAATGGGAAAAATAGTTATGTGTGTAACAGATTTTTTCTTTATTGAATTCTGATTGTTTAAAATTAATCAATTAGAATTCCTCCCATTTCTACAAAGTGTGCAGTGCTGAAGCCTGGTATCTTTACTGTACGATGTATTTCAGTAGAACGCGTGGCTATACTTGGATCCATTAATCAAAAACTGTTATGACAATGTGCAAATTATCTATCAGTGCTAAAATAGGTACAGTTGACTACTGCATTAAGGCAGATTTTTTTATTATTACTAGATAATAATCCATCTGGTGATACGATTTAATTTTTCTAACTAAAAGTAAACCAGTAACATGAATAGGAACACATTTTTATTCTGTATTAGCATTCTAAGAAAAAGCAATGGTTACTAGGATTTGGATATCAAGCACAAGTCTTTAGAGAATATCTAATGATGAAAAATTCATTTGACCACTTCTGGCATGGAGTTCACATGCTTCTTAAATGAAAAAAAAGAAAAAAAAAAAAAAAAAAAAGAAGAATCAGTAACTTCTTTAAAGATTAAATCTGTTGAAATAGAAAGTCCAGGCACTTAAAGTAAGTTGAACTGGAACTCAAACTCAAACTCTACTGATCATACCACAGCAGAATAGTACTGTGCAGCACACTGAAGTTTTTTTCCTGATCACTGTCTAATAAATTTTTCCCTGTGTACTTCAGATTTCCAGTTAATGTTCTAAATACACAGTGAAATATTGATAAAGATTTCAAAACACCCTGGTATGTTACTCATACATTTTTTATATGTGAAACTTAACTCAAGACTTGTTTTAATACAGAAGTAAGTAAAATAGCTGTCACCAGTGTAAGAAAAACACTGCTTACTGGCTGAGCTTGCAGAAGAATGCCTGTTTCTAAAATTTCAGCATTCCCCTTCCAGCATGGGAAATAACACATAATTAAATATTGATACTTCTTAATAGATACAAAAGGACTGTAAACTGCATGATTGATTCATTGTTCTCAGAGTCGTTTTATATCACAGTTATTGTAGTGCTCAGGAAAAAGCCTGCATATTTCTGGGCTTGCATCAAAGTTCACAGTGTTATCTATTGCTTCCAGCTTCATTGTACCATAAGTATTAAGAAATCTTAATAAAGTCTGTGGATTTACACAGATTTTATGGATTTTAAGGGATTTCTATCTTTTTATAGTAATGTTTAATCTAGCCCTATAGTTTTTCTATCTAGTATTTCAACCGATTTCTCCTCCTACTTTGCTCTTTC
>NW_009919516.1:37613-41576 GCF_000696875.1 Nestor notabilis
CTTTCCCTCCCTTCTTACAAATCAAGTTACTATATATAAATCATAACCATGTGTATAAAGAACTTTTTCTTCTAATATGCAATAAAAATGTGATCGGAGAAAGAAGAGACTATACAAATTTTTTTTAGAATAACATTTTGTTGCAAAAGTTGACATACCTTCACTTTAGAGTTTTCTATCAAATGCTGAGCCATTGATTTTATCAGAACTTCAAAGAAAAACCATGAATACTGCAGAGAAAAGAAAGCATTCTGTAAAATCAGCACATGCAATCAGCTACTATTTCAATACAGTTATTCTTCAGTTATGACCAGGTAAGAACACAAAGTAAAAAGTATGGTTCAATATATACCTTAAGTAGCTTGTTGCTTGTAAGAAAGTCAGCAGATGGCTTTAAAATTGTTGTCATGGACTTTGTCAGTTCTTCATGTACTGTCTTATATTCCGAAGCAACATAGGGTTCAGCTTTATAACCATACTAAGGGAGGAAAACCAGAATTGATATTAAAGAGATGCAACTAAATTTACTCTTTTCAGAGAAACAGAAAAAAGAAACATTTAAATTACTTTTACCTACCTTGACATAAGATCTCAAGTAGCTATCCAAGCCTTCTTCATGACACTGAGCAACAATATGGATAATTACCCTAAACAGAAGTCAGAAACCAAATAAGCCTACAAAGCAAGCTATGATAGCAATAGCAAAAATGCTACTCAGTTACAGATTTATGTGATAACCCAGTCATGACTTACACTTGACAAAGCACTAAAAATTCTTTACCTTGTCACATTGACTGCAACTTCCTCTTGATTTGTCCTAGTGAGAACTCGAAACAACTGGTTTAGAACAGTTGGCAGGAAAGCTATCATCACATGGCCTTCCATAGCATGAAGACTCTAAAAGAAAGCAGTAATACTGTCACTCACCTAAAACAATGGCATTTAAATCACAAGTTCTGAAATGATAAAATTTATGACAGATCTTTTTCCAAAAATACACACTGCTCGCACTGCTACCTGAAGAAATACTGCACAGGAAGCAACTGAGAAGTTTCCAATATAAGTATTTGGTAAGGATTTATTACATTCAGGTAAATTAGGGATAAAAATTAGGTTTTATTAAAAGCATTTTAGAAGTAGTTATTTGTACTTTGCCATTGAAACGCATTCTAGGTAATGCGTACACCACAGCAACCAGACACTGACACTCTGATATAGTTTGCTATTTCCTCCACCAATGCAGACGTTCAGTGAACAGAAGTCCCACAAAAACAATCAGGTTGATTACGTGTGATAAGTGCAATACTAGTTACCGCAAAACAACAAACTAGTATGTTGAAAATCAGAATGAACTAAAATCCCTAACTACCTAATGCTGGAAATTGGAGACAGCGTATTACTAACTACTCAACTTCTTCATGAAATGCCTTTGCACTCCACCACACGCAAAAGATTTTATAGACGTAACAACCTTAACATAAAAGGCAGCGTATGGCATTTCATCCTACATTGGTTTACGCCGCAAAATCCCCTGGAGTTAAAGGAAATTGGACAAAAAAAATGTCTATTTACTGAACACGCAGACAGACAACAAATTTCAAACATTTCTGTTTAGTGTCAGGTAGCAGTCTGGTGTTTAAATGTTTACCTGTAAGCACATTCACACTATTCAGGTCTCTAAACAGTCTTCCTTCCTACATGATCTGTGATTTTTCTTGGGAACGCCAGTCATAAGCTACAACATCTTTTCTATAAGCCTTGAATATCAGAGCATTGGGTAAACATGCAAATGGAACTTCAGCTCACACTTTTTTCCAGGATGCTAACATTTTTTGGTAAAGGTGTGGTCTGAAGTAGGACTCTGAAGTGGACTCATAACCAAATTCTGATGCCTTTGAGTATTCAATTACACTCAGACTGCCAGAAGTAGCTGTGCCCTTTGATCTCTCAGGCAGCAGTAGAAGTAACTACAAGCAGATCCCTCAACTTATGAGATGTTAAGTGATGTTTGGACTCATGAAACATGAAGGAGAGCATAATCAGGTGAGTCCCAGAAAACCTGTAATCAGAAGTGTCAGATGGCACTTACACAAAATCCTGTTAGGGAGGACAAGAGCAGAAAGAAGAGAGAATGGGAGAACGCTTGTCAGGTTCAGCAACTCGAGTTACTCTGCCATTAGCACACTGACTTCATGAATAAAATTAAATCCTAAGTATTTAAATATGTTATTATAGTATAAACATTGCCTGCAGGAAACTGTCATCACTGAACTGAAACATTGATCTTTAAGGAGCATTTAGCACTCAGGCTGGCCAAGTCTGGCACAGGTAGGTACAAGCTGACACACAGAAGGCTATCTCTCAATACACAGGAGCAGCAAAAAGTATTTGGGTCTCTATGAGACCAAGCTAGACAGGAATTTGGCCCAATGCAACTGAAAATTGTCATAAGTTGTAGTGGACACAGAAGAAAGCATTAGTTTTCTGTTACCATGAAGCGAGGCAATAAAGAAAACATGATGTGTTAATCTAGTACAAACAGTAGATGGGTGAAGAGGTTCCCTTCTTCAAACTGCAATCTCAGAAGACAGCAGGACCACAATATCCTGGAAGGATTACTTGGAAAAAGACAGAATAATTTCCTTGACCTCAAGGCAAAGTGAAACACTCTGAAGCAGTGGGTGGTTCTGCATTTCTGTCTCTATTGGAGAGATTTCTCAGGGCAAAACCCACATATACACAGTTAGAAAGACTATATTTTGAAAAGTGTCATGATGACAGGATTTGCAAGTGTGGTATCAGGAAGGGATTCTGCACATAAGCTGCTTCTAGCTCCAGCAGAATCTCAATACTGCAGAGTGCTGACTTCTAAAGCCAAACACTACTAGGCTTAGTGCTAGTGTCACCTAACTGGGGACTATTTGGTACAATTACTACTGCAGAAAGGAGTGGAAATCAGGATGGCTCCAGATCTAAAAAAAAAAAAAAAAAAATAATCGAAGAACTTGAACAGAACAGATACTTCACGTGAGAAAAGCAGAGAAATGACATCTCAAGCAAGAATGTTAGTAGCAGAAACCCCTAGTGACACATTCTAAGTATCCATGGGGGATGATGAAGTTTAGCTACAAGATTATTTGTTCTTTGTCTTACCCCTTTGATGTGAGTCTACAATAGCCAGAATCCCTTCTAAGGGGATGCATGATTGTCATATGCTTTGCCAGCACGTTTTAGGATTGCAAAATTTCAGAATGGTAAGGACAAATAGAAGATGGAGAAACAGGTCTGTCAGTAAAAAATGGTAATAATAAAAAATCCCTATTTCCAAATAGACTTTTTCCATTAACGTAATATGTCCTGTTTGTACAGAAGTCTTGGGGCAAGGAAGATGGCTCAGAGCCACGGTTCTGACATAACCCAGGTCCCAAAGCAAGTCCAGTTTAGAAGTGTGCCACATTTAATAGTTAAGTTCTAACTTAAATGTCCTGAGTAGACAGTCCAGTTTTATTAACTGATGGTGTTCAATTACAAAAATAAACTCTGTTGTGCCTAAGAAAAATAAAGAGTTACTTGTGATACCTTACATAGATTTTAAGATGACTGCAATTTGGGCTTCACATTAAAAATACGGCCTACAGTTAAGACAAAACTGCTGTGGAAACCATGCACTCTACTGAAACGTTTTAGAAAACCAGGAGTCATCATTCCCTGCTATTTCCCTGTGCAGTTCAATTTGAATATTTTGACAAATTAAGCCATTAGGGTTTCAAAATTATCACTCTTAAGGCTGACCAATACTGTCTCATTATTTACAAGCTCAGGAGTGTTGCATGCTGACTAGAAGGAAGTGCGGCAGGAGGGCCAGGAGACCTCCATGGATGGCTAAAGAGCTGCTGAGGAAAGTTAGAGGGGAAAAAAGAAGTTTATAACAAGAAGTGAGGAGAGGCAGCCTGGGAAGAATAC
>NW_009919517.1:0-460 GCF_000696875.1 Nestor notabilis
TCTACCCTGGGCTTGTTCGGAGTTTTGCACCCTGGCCATTTTATGAGTGTTCCTTCTTTTTTGGTTTTGGGAGTACTTTCATGGTTTTGGTTTTTGGTTTTTTCCCCCTCCGGGAATAATACAACGCCACGCAGCTCTGGAGTGCTTCACTGTGCAGCCACAGAGGAGTGCATCAGCACATGGCCCTCAAGGAGTTCATCAGCATTTGTTTTTCTCGGAGCTAATCCACATTGTTTTGGCACCTTGGATCCAGAGGACTTTCTAGAGCTCTGCACCATGGGCCTTTTCAGAGCTCTCCACGCTGCAGATTGTTGCAGTGCTTCACCTTTTTCTTTTTTGAGAGTATTTGCATTTGGGATTTTTCTGGAACCCCACACCACCAGGCAACTTTGGAATGTTTCAAACTTGAGCCGCTGTGCTTGACCAACACCGCCTTCAGCAGCGCTTCACCTGGCAGAAA
>NW_009919517.1:646-16191 GCF_000696875.1 Nestor notabilis
TGCTCTCCAACGTCAGCTCACTGGCAGCTCTGCGCCCCAGGCTTTTCCGGAGCTCTCTACCCTGGGGATTTCTGGGAGCTCTCCATTCTGGAGCTCTTGGAAGTGCTTCACCGTTTCCACTGTTTGGAGTACTTCGAGGGTTATTTTTTGTTCTGGAATTTGACAACGCCTGCCAACTTTGACATGGACACCGCACACCTTGGAGGAGCACATCGCTGCAGCAGCGCAACAGCTTTTGGGGTGTCCAGAACCATTCACCCTGGAGGTTTTTGTAGTTCTCCATGTGGCGGCATTTTGGAAGATTTCATCCTGGAGGCTTTTAGGGAGCTTTCCACTCTGGGCATTTTTGCAGCGCTTCAACATCTTTTTTTTTCCTATATGCTTTGATTTTTTTTTTTCCTTAATTTTTTTTACGATTTTTATTTTTCTTCTGGAATTCTACAATGCCTGGCATTTCTGGAGTGCTTCACCACAAGGCCTTGACGTCTTGCATCACCACATGGCCTCAAGCACTTCATCAGCATTTGGCTTTTTGAGGGTCGCTCACTATTTTTTGGCAGCTCTGACCCAGAGGATTTTTTGCAGCTCTCAACCCTGGGGATTTTGGGGAGCTCTCCATCCCAGGCATTTTTGCAGCGCTTCATTTTTTCTTTTTATTTCGAGAGTATTTAGCTTTTGGGTTTTTTCCAGAATTCCTTGATGCCAGGTAATTTTGGAAAGTTTTGGATTTTTGAGTGCTGATGACCCTTGGGATTTCTGTAGATCTCCACATTGCAGCATTATGGGAGCTCACATCCTGGATGTTTTTTAGGGACCTTTTCACCAAGGGCATTTTTCAGAGCTCTCCACCCAGGGCATTTTTGGAGCACTTCAACATTTTCTTTTCTGGGGAGCACTACAATTTTTGAATTTTTTGGTTTTTATTTTTTTTTCCCCTCAGTTCTACAATGCCTGGCATTTCTGTAGTGCTTCACCACAAGGCCTCGATGTGGTGCATCAGCCTGTGGCCTTGAGGAGTTCATCAGCTTTTGGGTTTTTGGGAGCTAGTAATTT
Organism: Nestor notabilis; assembly: GCF_000696875.1. NCBI lineage: Eukaryota > Metazoa > Chordata > Aves > Psittaciformes > Psittacidae > Nestor > Nestor notabilis. The sequence continues at coordinate 1,700 of NW_009919517.1, forward strand.
TTGTTACCTCTCGACCCAGGGGATTTTAGGGTGCCCTCTACCCTGGGCTTGTTGGGAGTTTTGCATCCTGGGTGTTTTTTGAGTGCTCCATCGGTTTTGGTTTTGGGAGTACTTTGAGGTTTTTGGTTTTTTCCCCCTCTTGGAATAACACAACGCCAGGCAACTCTGGAATGCTTCACTCTATGGCCGCAGAGGAGTGCATCAGCACATGGCCCTCGAGGAGATCATCAGCATTTGGGGTTTTTTCAAGCTACCCCCTATTTTTTGGGTGATCTCCCTTTTGGGGATATTTTTGAGTGCTTCTGCTTCTTCGTTTACGAGAATATAATACTACAGTGGAGTAGGGCTGCTTCACCTTCCAGTCACAGAGGAGCGAGTACTTCACGGAAGATCCCTGAGGAGCGCTTCACCATCCAGCCCCGCAGAGTGCATCACCTTGCAGCCATGGAGCGGTGCTTCACCTCAGCAACCTGCAGCAGTGCTTCAGTGCACAGCCTGAGGAGTGCAACAGCACTGGGGTTTTTTTTGGAGGAGTCATTCACCCTTGTGATTATTGCAGCTCTCCACCCCAGGGATTTTTTGAGCTCTCCATGGGGTGCCTCTTTTTCAGAGCACTTCACCCATGCTTTTATCGGACATCTCTATCGCCTGGAGTCTTTGACCTCTCCACCTACAGAAAGGGCTTCTTTTTTTGGAGCACTTCATCTTTTGTCCTTTTTTTTTGTTTGTCTTTTAAATCAGTTTCAATAAAATGTCTCTCAGGTCCTTAAGAAGCTTGTACGTTGAAGCTTATATATTTATGTATGTCAAAGCTCGTATGTATGTCAAAGGTGTGTGTAATTATCCAAAACATTAAATGACTTTTTGTATTGAAATCAAACCTGAACATCAGTCTTTTGTGGGATTTCAACTCTGCTTCTCCAGTTTCCTTTCTGCCTTCCCTCTCGTTTTCAGACTCCTCTATTTCAGCCCATTTGCTTCCCTACCCACACACACACCCTTGCGCTCTCCACTGGCTTCACACATATAAATGCAATTGGGCAATGGGACAGACTGAGACGGTGTTGACAGCAGTCAAGAAGATCCTTCTGCTCTGACACCCTGTGAGGTAGCTCACATAGGCAGAAGGGGCAACTACAACTGTTGCTTCTGAAGACCTGGCCATGTCACTGCTCTTCCTGCTGGGGCTGTGCTGCACAACACACAACAGCTGGAGCAGCTATTCCCTGGAGGGCACCTGCAAAGTACATTTTGCCACCTGACTGAAAAGCTTGAGTGTACCTGCATGCCCCTTTCCACCTTGATCAGGCAGATGGTCACAGGTGAGCCAGAGCCAGACCAGAATATCAGGACTGTGTCCACAAGAAGTCCCAAATTCACATGGCTCCAGTTATCTGCACACAAACACACTAAAATGGTTTAACTAAGGCAGACCACGTTTCCTGTGGCTCCCCCAGTTAAAAAAACAAACCCACAAAAATAATTCATATGGGCTAAAAAGAAGTTGCTGCATTCCCTACGTCTCATTACAATCCTCTGGTAGTGCCTGTGTCACCAAGGAAAAAAGTTTTCATAGCAGTCCCTCTCCTTGAACATTTATGTTTTAACACAACCCTACAGAACCTTTGTGGTGTTGTTCCATGCAGTTCCTTTTTGGTTTTAACAAATCTATGTGCCTCTTGCAAAAGCATTTCAACATCTTCATTACCCTTATTTTCTCGTCTTGGTTCCCAGTCAGTGTCTTCATCAGTACATGTGCACTGTGTGTGTCTGAAACCGAGGAGGAAAGGGAAGAGCTTTTGACTGCTTTCTTTGTGAATTGTTGAAAAAAACGCAGATGAGGTATTTCTAAACAAGTTGCAACTTCATGGGATAACTGGTCCCATGGCACATACAGGTTTCCTAAACTGGATTAGCTTCCCAACTCCATCAATTCCAGCCCTATAGTCCTCCCCTTCAGCCTCTCTGAAACCCACACAACTGCCCCAGCAGCGAATTCAACTCTCCAAGCCAGCAGAAACCCACCCGCCTCCCTTTCTTGGCTTAGTTTTCTGCCAGGAGAACCAACCACAACAGCCCAGGCACCACACCGAGTGCCACAGCTAACACCAGGTAAGTAGGAATGGGGTCAGGAGCAGGGTAGGGAATCACCCCTCTCTGGCAACAGTGAGCTGTTACATCAGTTCAGCTCATCCTACAAAGTCAAAGCTGTACTTAACAGGAATTGAACTACTGAGAATTACACTAAAAATAGTAAGGTTCCACACTCTGGTAGGAGGCGTGATACCAAAACCCAACAGAGCTACAACTTTAGAAAGCAATGTTTTGATAAAGCTGATGTCAAACAAAAAGATCTGAAGCAGAGGCAAACAAAACTCCCTACACAAAGGCAGGGATTAGTGGTTAAGGAATCCATAGTCACAGAAACCACGCCCTGTAGTACTTACTCAGTGCAATAAAAATGGGATGGCAAAACACCCACCATCCCTCTCTGCCTGCCTGACAAGCTTCAAAAGACAATTAAGGCTGAAATTACAGGTTTCGAAACATAAATATTTATTCCTAGAAAAATCAGAAGAAGTTTCAACAGCTGTAAGGTCAATCAAGTAGAAAGGATGACTAAAATGCCTATGAAAAAGCACACAACTGAAAGGCACAGTTTCAGTATTTCAGAAGCAGCAAAGCTGTAGAAGAACTGATGCCTTACTGGATCACTCCAGGAAAGAGGAGCAAGGGCACGGACATGGAGAGAAGACATTTGTGCTTAGGACTCTGCAAAATGGGAGTTCACCAAAATTCAGGTTCATCTCTTCTGGACACATCTTCTTCCAGCAACACACAGAAGCACGATCAGACACCAGACACTGGAACAAGGATGACAGCAGTAAGAGCCACCACATGTTCCCCAGAGATGCCCACAGAATCTGAGAGCTTACGCTTGAAGCAGTTCAGCCAGTAGATACATGACTTCCCCCACCAAAACCAGCTCACAAGCCAAAGGGCTGGGGAGTGGAAAATCAGGCTTTTTCTTTTTAAAAATGAGACCTCAAGCAAAGTGCACCCTACAGAGTCCTGTGTCTTCAATTGTTAACTGTCTGAAGCCATAAATGACAAAAAGAACTAAAATAAGGCAGACATGGTGTAATAGATCTTTGAAGGATCTGATTATCTCACTAATTACCACAACTATTTGAATTTCAGTAAAGGCAAAAGGAAAAGGAGGCTTTTCTTTTAGAGAGATGCCGACAATCTTTTAATGGGTCAACCCACACACAATGAATGACCTGTGAAATGGTAAATGATGTTCACCCTTTATTAAACCAAAGCAAAGATTTTTTTTCCCTCAAGGTATGCTGTGATATAACCATATGAACAAAAGAAGTGGACCTACAATCACCTCAGAATATGCTTCAAATCAATCAGCACTAACCACCAAAACCAAAGGTATTTGAATGAGGGCAAACAAGACAAATTATTAATATTGTCTCTGTCAGAATACCACATGCAACACTTGTAACCCAAACCCTAAAAGAACTGCATAAAATACAGAGGGCATGGGACCAGGAACAATTAGAATGGCAATTTCATACCAAGAGACACAAGTCTTTCTAAATGAGAGAGGATGTAATTACAAGGCAAAAAAGATTAAGCAATCACCTCATTAAACTCTAGGAGTATTTCCTGAAACTGAGCAGGACAGGGCAGTGTTTCTTTTTCACCATCAAACAAACATAACTCTTCTTCTACACTTTGCTGTCCACCCTACACAATAGAATTCTTTACAAACAGTGAAAACAGAAACACAAAAGGAAGAAGTGACTTATACTACAGCAGAACTAGTTCTCACCCTTCCTAGTGGGTGTCATTTTGGATGAGAATATTTGACAGAAACAGAACGTAAAATTCAAGAATTTTCCTGACATGTAACTGCAATCAGAAAAGCACTCTTGGTGTTAGTCTCTAAACTAGACTTTCGATGAAGTTATATTACTTGACAAATAAGTTTACTGAGATTGTCTGCTAAAACAATCTCAATCTTAGAGGAGTATCTGCGCTTTGATACAGACGCATTAACCATCCAACAAAGTAGTAACTCAATCTCACCATTCACTTCAGCAGTCTCCTAAGGAGACCTCTCTGGATGTGGGAACAGATTTTAAGTAAGTCCTGTGTTTTACTTAAACTTCCAATGAGAACTTTGTAATATTAACATTTCAGCTATGTATAGGGGCAACATAGCTTCACTGAAAAAAATAGCTAAGACCCCAAATGTCATCTCTCTTTCATACCCCCACTGAAAACAGCGCTATGGCCGTTGATTCTATCTCTGCGATACATAAATGCTAAGCAACCCAGATAACACTTCTTCTCCTACAGCAAACTTGCACTGGTGCTACTTAGAAGAGACAAGTTACTGTTGACTCTGTATATTCAGTTTGAGAGCTAATGGCATGAACAAGTTACTCATTACCTTTCTTGTGATGAATTCATTATCGTCTTCTCCAAGGCCTCTTTCAAAGCTGAACTTGGGTGAGAGACAGGTATTTAGTACTGGTTTAAGGCAAGAATCCATACTTGAGGCACACTAGGACATTTCCAGGTAACAGCAAAACAGAAGGACTCACAGCAGCAGGACTGTGTATATCTGACCCATATCCTCTTCCCTTTGAGTCTCTGTAGTTCAGTCCACACCATAGGCTTTTACTTCAAATTCTAAAATCTCCAGAGTAGCAGCTCTGCTGTGGAAAACACATGGATACAGTAATGCTTCCAACAGGCTACACACAACAAACATAAAAAAAGGAAAAAAGCCCAAACCAACCCAGACAAACTGCTGATTATCTCCATACTAATCACTGCAGAGGAATACAATGCACAAGGCCATCCCAGCTTGCCAAGTTGCAAATGATTGTCCAAAATAGCAACTGAAAGGCAATCTGCAATCATTCTCTACAAAAATACTTCTCTGTCAGCTCAGGAGACATGCAAAGCTTTGAATGAGACTACTCCCCCCGCTAGAGATACCTTTTGCATAATCTAAAAGGATTGCTAAGACCTTTCTCTTCTGGAGAATTTTTCAACATGCTTCTTTGCAGGCAGAAGTCACTTCTAATTGTTCATCCACTTGGCAAGTTTTTCCATATTCCACGTTGTGCCCTTGGAGTAACATTATCAAGTGAGGAAAAGCATTATTTTTGATAGAAAGAAGCCCCTCCACTCTAAAAAGCTACACCACACCTGTTCGACATGTGCAAGGAATTAATACAAACAACAATTTATTTTCCACTCCAAGAGATCTCAACACAGACATTTCAAACTCATCAGAATAAGCTTTAAAATAAAATACAAGATTGCAAGGTAAAGCATACATCCAGCCCTCAACACGAGCTGGAGACTTCTTCAGACAAGATGTGCTTCCTAAAAAAATACTGAATACTGGTGAAAATCCATTTATATATAATATCACCACTTTTTCTTTTCCAGTTCTGCAAATGAAGACTTTCTCTCCCAAATAAAGTCCTCCCAATACCCAGACTCTTTTCCTAAACAATGGCCTCTCATTACAATATTTTACAGTAAAACCATTTGAAACACTAGTAGGCATCTTCCACCTCTCCTAAAAAACAGAGGGAAAAGCAGCACCATAGGACACCCAAAGGAAATGAGGTGAGCTAACAAATGCACAGGGTTTGTTTGGATTAGGAGGGTTCCAGCAGATCACTGCCATGCTGCCTTGCAAGTGTACCAGGAGTCAAGTTCACTTAGGCACAGTGCGAGAAAGCTACGGATTCCCAGCAGTAGAGATCTTCTTGTATTTGTATATGAAAGCATCTGTCTTTCCAAGACTAACCCCATAGACACCATCTAGAACCAGAGATCCAAAACATGTCTGTCTGCTGCTGAGAAAGGATTCTTCAACACCATTCACCAAGGAGGAAGAACTCCCATCAGCATGCAGGGCTTTTGCAGTAGTGGTTTCACTTGTGCCATGGGAAATGGCATCAGAAGAGTCATGTTCAGCACACTTGGCAATGTCATCCATGCGTTTGTGGAGATCGTGGCTCAGCAGCAATACAATAGTCCCTCCAACACAAAGTACCCTGGCAATTGCAGGAAAAATAGAGGTTAGGTGTTATCCTGCCTGGCCTTCATTCATCTGGGCAGAACTCAATAGTGCTGACACCTCAGATGCCAGCTGCATTTGATAGAACACCTAAGCATGTTAACAGTCATGGCTCAACTCAGTAACCTACATCTCCAAATGGAATTTAAATCCCTACCTTCATAACTCCTCCCATCTTGGAGAACTTGGCCTTGTCCAGAAAGCAGATTAATACTAACCATTGATTGTAATCCATTTTTCTCGGTACATGAGCAAGGATTACATTTGGCTTTGAGAGAGGGCAGGGGGGGAAAGACTATCCTGGCTCTATTCACAGCAAGTGGATTAAACAGTCTTGCTGATGGAGCTCTCATGGTAATAGCCCCTTCCTCAGCTCCCCTTCCCAAGGAAATACTTTGGTTAGGATGGCCCAACAGAGCAATGAGACCAGAAGACAACCATGGCCAAAGGGAGGGGTGGTCAGCACAAGATTACATCAGATTGCCCTGCCATTCTATGGACCTATCTCACCTTCTTCACCATCTTTCCACCACATTCTGGCTATGGGCAAGCGAGATCAACACCACTGAAGACCAGCCCTACAGAAAGGGCTTGTTTTCAGCCAAGAAATAAAGAGGCAGGTAGATGGAACTGCCTGTGAAGCAGACCACTATTAACTTGGTTCAACTCTACCACAAAATGACAGGGTGAGGGATGAACAGAGGCATCTAAAAGCAGACCAGGTGGCTAGCTGGATATTCCAGTATATGCTAACAGAAAGGAAAATGCACACCACCATTTTCTGGCCTGAGATCCTTCTTGCCAATGCAGGCTGGTAAAAGCCTGGTTGTGAACCCAAAAGGAAAACCTATGATTTTATACTAGCAGACCTCAACCGGGAAAGTATTATTGCTCATTTCTTGTCAGCTTGCAACACAAGCCACAACAGCCTCCAAGGGACAAGAAAAGGACTCAGACCTTTACAACCTACCCAGGATCAAACTCCAGAGAGTGTTTGGAGTAGAGCAAATCTGAAACTGAATGAACGCTTAAAACTGCAAACCATCAAGACACTTACACAAACTCTAAGCATGTCAAAGGCTACACATACCTCTCCATTTCCTGGAGAATATCTGGTAGGACCTGTATGTCTTTTGTGATCTTGAACTTCTTCCCAAATGGAATATCTGAAATCACAGCGTCGAAGCTTTCTGAAGGCAATGGCAATGCTGAAGAATAAAGGCAGGTCTTTACATCTGACTATGTGAACAATGAACAGCAGCTACACCCCCATCCATCTTACACAGCTGTCTGCCAGCTCTTCTGTGGATCACGGACCCAGACTCACAGTTCCTTCTGTACTTATCCTCACAAACTACACTTAAAAAGCCACCAACCCAATGCAGATGCATGAGAGTGTGATTTCACTTGCAGATTCCCTGTTACTGGTAGCATGTGTGCTACTGGTGGTATGAGAGTAAGACAGGGACAGCATAGTTCCAAATTAACTGCTGCTTCTCAACACACCTGTGCACCTTTACAAACAAAATACAAGAAAGGAGTTAAGCTTGCAAACACTTAGTGCAGATGTTCAGATACATACATGTGAATGACAAGGAACCACATGTTAAATTTCCATCCATACCCTTTTTATTCCCCCAGGAATCCAGTTACAGCCAAAATCACTTGGAGTCTATTGGACCTAGAATCTATGAAGTATCTCCCCAAAGTTTCTGCACCCTGGGAACAGCCAGTTCTCTTGACCACGTTGCAGCACTGCACCCTTGTGGTGATAAGGCCAGCCACACACAGGCTGTGCTGGCCAGAACGTTGCCTGCATGTGAAAGGATGAGACTAGGGGTTCTCCATCCCTCAGGATGCTCAAAACTCGACTGGACAAGGTCCTGAGCAACCTGACCCTGCTTTGGGTTCTTATAAATAAGAAATAATGTTTCTTACGCTTCTGGTAAGACAGAAATATTGCGAGGTAAAAAATATGCATATTTGATCACTCCTGCACAGGGAAAAACACCCAGTTCTTGTCTGTCATGGATTTCATACAGGACTAATTTAGATTCAGGCTTTAAGGTCCAAAATAAGGTCATAAACTTATTACCTTCTCCCCAGACTAGCTCATGAGCTAAAAGCAAAGATTCCCAATTCCAGAAGAAAGGCACTGTCATTTAAAATACTCCTACTGCAAAACATAGAAAGTTCAACACTGATCTTAATGAGTACCTCCTACTCATCCTGTAAATTTAAGTTACAAGGCACATTTTACCTGGATTTGTCCTTACTGTGTTCCCGTTAGACAGAAAACCCCTTCTCACATGTATGTAGTCTCTGTGGTATTCACAAATTTACCATTAAGACAGACAACTACTGCCCATGTCTGACAATTCTTATTTTCTATGTCTTCTGTTCAGTTTATTCTTACCAAAGTTCCCAGGGGCGAGGATGGGGGAACAAACAATTATCCATTCACTAGCACTATGGAGTCACTACTCACTTTGTTGAGTGTCAGCTCTAATATACATCATCCTCAAAGGAATCTTCATTACCTGTATAATTCCAGAACCACAAAAACCACTTCAAGTATGTCTCACTTGGAAAGCCTTTCACATACAACAGACATACCTTTCACAGAAGCTTTAAGTAACTCGATCTTATCCATCATGCCTGCAGTCCTAATATTCACATCTGCACCCTTTAACTGCGAATCACTTACATCGGCACCCCAGTAACAGGCTTCCTTTTCAGAGAAAAAGAGAAAAGTCATTTTGTTGACAAACAGGTATACTTATTTTACAATCCCTTCTCAAAGCTGCCTTGCTGCACAGCTCTTTCAAGACAAAGCCCTTGCTGAGAGATCTACTACCACTACAGAGACCCAGAGGACAGAGGAGTGGGGAAGTATGTGCTATCTATGCTCCTTCCATATTCTGGTCTGCTCAAAATACTTGTAACTTACAGAAATACTGAGGCTATGCCCTAACAGCAAGACCCCAGCCAGCTATAAACATCCACACTGCTGCCTCTAATACTGACAACTGGTTATCTAATATGTCACATTGACACCTTTGATCCCAGAATAAGCCCAGGCAGTTTTAAAGGCTCACAAAAACCCTGAGGTATAAATCCAGGGCTCCCAACACCTGCCTGCACAAGTATGCAGGACTTGGTTTTACATTCCTGTGGAGGAACATTTGTACTAGATCACTTTACAACTGTCTGAAAAGATCAGTATGGTTTACAGTAATGGACTTTGGTGTAACTGGGGTACAGATTTCATTCAATGCAACTACAAGCTATCTTGCAAAGGTCCTGCCTGTTGCCATTAGGATACTTACAGGCCACTCTTTGGCAGCTTCCAGCAGTATCGTTCCCAGCCCACACATGGGATCCAGCACAAAGGCACCAGCCTACAAAAATAATGGCGTTATTGCATCCCAAGCAAGACAGATTCCCAGGACAAAGCTTAATCAGGGATGTACAGATCACCTACATACTCCCACTGAACCCAGTGCAATAATTACTAATTTACCAGGCCTGTAGGGAATGTAGTAAAAGCATTAATGGTTTCACTAAAGAAAAGGCATCAATGCATCCAGCCTTGAGGTGACATTTAGAGGAAAAAAATACAAGTGGACTGCAGATGGACATTGGTACCAAATTAATCTGTAGGAAACATCACACTTGCTCCTGTCTTCCCTTGGGAGAACAACCCAACAGGGTTTGAAGCCTAGACAGTGAAAAAACCTTGCCATTTACACATATATCTGTACAAGGAATAACATCTCTGCTGAAAAGGACCTGGGATTACAGCAGGCATCTGGATGAACAGCAGGTGACAGCACACTCTGATCACAGATAAGGCAAACCCTGTGCATTTGGGACTCTACATCTTTGCCAAAAACATTCACTTACACTGATTTCAGCCAGAGATGCCATGGCCCATGCAATTGTTGACCGCAGTCCTGCTGTCTTGATGTACTCTCTGTTTGCCAAAGGAAGCCTACAAACAGTGAAAAATCAATGTTAAGATAGCATTAAGATAGCAGAAAAACCCATGTAGTATGAAAGAACAAATGAACTACGCAGATCTGCAGAGAGATAGAAACCACAGTCTGCTTTTATCTATAACTCACTGAAAGTCTGCCCTACATGCTCAGATAAGCTCCAGGCAGGCCACAAGACTAGTATGATAGTGCAGTGAATATTAAACCAGAAGATAAATGCTCACAGGAGGCAGCAAGACTGTTTAGAAATCATGCCTGTTCTGACACTGAGAAGACAAATGCAGTGAGGAGAATGCCTACCTGAAAAGAGGAATCCCTACCACAGAGTGAACATCATTAAGATGTAGAAAGATCTGAAAAAGGAAACACATTACATTAGAAACTCTCAACCTGACACAACAATAGCTTTAACTCATGTAAACCAGGCACAAAAGATGTTCCTATGAACTTCTGATTGTAGTTTTTAATAACAAAAATATATGCTTCAGAAAGTTATGATTAATTGGAAGAAATCTCACTAGATAATCTGAATGCCACTTTAAAGAGGATTTAGCATTTCAGCAAGCTGGGAAGAGAATTCTGTCAGCTAGGAATTCATCAACAAGCACTTGAATCTTTAAGGTAACTGATTTTTGTAACATTGAATGGATATTTTTAGTTATAAAAGCATTTACTCTAAGCAGGGGGTTGGAACTAGATGACCTTTAAGGTCCCTTCCAAACCTAACCATTCTATGATTATTCACTGTACACCAGCACCCAGCTATTCACATACACCCCTCCTAATTAAAGAAAAGAAGTAACCACTTCCCAAAAAAACAAACTAAAACCAAAGCAAACACAAACAAACAAAACCCCACCAAATACCACCCTACGAGTGCTACTAAGGGGAACTTTAGATGGAAGGCCTGCAATCCTTCGAGAAAGCAATTGTCCTCCTGTCCCATAGAGAGCATCCTAAAAGATGACTGAGCTCCCCAACAGGTCTTGCATGACTACAATCCCTCCCCCAGAGAGCCCAAAAAGCAATACTTTTGCAAAATCCCAGCCCTCACGGTTTGAATGATTTCAGAGCAAAACTTTGGACAAGAACAAAATCTCCACTTGAGGCTCAATAAAGCTGTATTTGATGTACAGCCTGGGAAAACCAGAGCCAGTGGATGAACTCAGAGCTCTTACAGAAGGCCTCAGATCTCCCAGCATCAGTGCTGAGAGCAACTTCCATACACCAAGCACAGGGATGGAGAAACACCTTTGACAAGAGCTCCTGACAGAGTAAAGAATCCTTTCCCAGATCTCCAGACAGCTTGCACCATACAGGGTGCCTTAAGCAAGCTGCTTGTCAGGGACAGGGTCTAGGAGGAGGCTCTTCCATGAACAGCATTCTCAAGTCAAGTTCCTCAAGAATATGACTTTGCTGCTGTCCCTCCTCCACTACAGAGTCTGAACTAGTTGCCCAATGGCTACCAGATCACCTCACCCAGAGGTGATCTCCAGTTTCAAGAGTCACAGTCCAGCAGTTTGGGAGCATGCTGGATCCTGAGACATTGCCTTTATGGATCCTTCCCTTAACGTACAGGCCCAAGCTGGCCACTCTCATCTTTATTTAAGTCTTCTGGAAGGCACATACATAATGGCTACCAAGAAGCTCTGCTCAGCACTACCATATGAATTCTAGTTTAATCCAGCAGCAGAAGACAAACAGGGAGAAGCCACAGCTGTGAGTGCAAAGGGAGCAGGGAACAAAACAAAAGAGATTAGGGGCAATGCTGGAAGCACCACCAGGCCCTCTGGCAGACAAGCAGCTCTACCTCTACATCAGGGTCCCGCAGATCAGCCCGCCAACCACACTGCTTCATGAGCGCCACACCAACAGCGCTTCCGATCTCCTGCAAAGGGGAGGAACAGTCACAGGCCATACAAATAACAGAACTGAGAAAACTACAGACCACAGACTGCAGAATCCCTAGAAACACTTGGAAAAGAAAGAGCCTCTCTCCATCCCTAGGAGAACAATTCGTACGAAGACCAGAAGAGGTACAACAGGGCAGAGCGAGAGAGAGGGGCAGAGAAAACACCTCTGGACAAAAATGACTATCCCTCAGCTGGAGGGCAGGAGGCTGGAGATCAAGTACTGCCCAAACTACAACAGATGTCACCATTTTAGAAGTACATTTCACACACAAAATATTTCCGATGGCTGTAAACTAGATTAGCTAAGAGAAAACGTGTGAATGCACAACTGCAACTCACAATTTTCATGTTTTTATGGCATCCAGAAAGCTCTTTCTTTAGAACATACACCACAAATTTAAGCACATACTCATGTTGGCAGAGTCCCGTATCCCACCTTCCCAAAGTACTAGCTTCAGTAGGAAAGAAAAATAATCTAGTTCAACTACTGTTACATTCAAGTAAGAGAAATCTACATAAGCTGCAGCTACCCAGGGTTGTTTGGGGGCTTTTTTTATCTTTTTATTTTCCTCATGCTAGAAAGGAATTATAGACAGGAAGAGGGCTAGATGGAAAGGGCCCCTCAGGTCTCTATGCCATCACACTCTCCCAAGGACCAAGATCCACTCCCCAAGATACATCCCAGGGCTTCATCTTCCTGGGGAACAGGTTCTCCCCAATACAGAACCACCAAAGCTGCAACTTCTGGGTTTTGCCCTCCTTTTACGCTGAGAGGAGTCTGACTCCACTGTCCTAGCAGTGGCTCTTTAAGTAGCTGTAAACGACTATCACTCTTGAGACTCCATAGGCCCAGCTACCTCAACCCCTTATCTTTATTTAACCTCAATAAAAGGCATTGATTTGAAAAATATTCAGAGAAAGAGTGCCCAGAAATTAACAACAGCCCTTATATTTCCACTTGCTTCAGATAAATGCAGCTTAAGGGCTTTTTTGAGAAAATACAGAAAAAATTTAGATCAGTTTGTTATTCTAAAACACAACACAACTGAAATGACAAATAAATCACCTTCGCTAAGTTCTTTTAAAACATACGTACTTTAGCATACCTGTGAAGTAAGTACTTTGGCAATTGCTCCACTACAACGACAAGAAACTCTGAAACTGAAGTTAAGCTGCTCATTCACAATAGCTTTCTCTCCACTGCTTTTGGAAGAGTCTTCTAAGGAAGTCTCACTTTCAGTCTGGCAGCCCTCTGGTACCACGCACTCCTCTCCAGCTTCTGCCTGACATTCTTCAGACACAGTCTCTCTCACTTGTTCTGTTTTCTGCCTTTTAGTTGCTGTATCTGTCTCTTCTGATTTTCTCTTGAGAGGTGATGGGTTTTCTTCAAAGACATCATTTTTTTTACCCTCACACCCATGAAGGTTTCTCCAAATAGAGATAATGTCCCACCAATACTTTGGCTCCTCAATGAAAAGGCCTTTAATGTCATGCAGCATTTTCCCTGGAAGAAAAAGCAGTTTCAAGGTTGAGTAGTTCAGTCTCACACCGGATCTTCCTATGGATTGAGAACAGATGTTAACAGAGACTGTGTTCAGATTTCATTAATGCGCGAATCCAGGAATCACAGCAGCAGCAGCAATCAGAGGCAGAGCTGAGCCCACATACCCCACCAGCAGAGACCCAGGCACCCCTCTGATTACAAGCTCTGCAGACCCAAGATTAAATCATCCAACACACATCTAAACTTAATCTGTGGGTAGTCCCCTTGAGCTCACTACGACAAAACAGGTACCAGGAATACAGAGGCAAATTCACTTTAAAACCTTGAAGCTGGTCAAAAGTAAGGGGGGGGGCAGGGGAAATTATTTCTATTTCTCATTTTAAATTTTACAATCATGGTTAAATTTGATCCTCGAAGCTGAAGCCCATCTGTGATCTCCCAAATAAAATCCCACCAGCACCCAGAGATCAATCCATTTAACTTGAAATTCTTATTTCAACACTGATAGAGAATATGACCTGAGTAGCTGAAATTTACACGGAATCTTTGTACTGAACACACACAATCTGAGTACTGAAGACACGAGATGCATGTTAAGACCACTTCACTTGAAAGAAAATGACTTATTACAAAGCAAAGGGTCCAGAACCAGACTTCAGTTTCAGGGTGGGGTGTTTGTCACATGCCTTACACACAGACATACACGCATCGTGAATAAGTGCTTGAGCCTGCACTGCCGAGCTGTTCGAAACAGCTTGTTTCGACTTGCTCTTGTAGAAAGAAAAGAGGGCCACGAGGATGATAAGAGGACTGGAGCACCTCCCGTATGAAGACAGGCTGAGAAAGTTGGGGCTGTTCAGCCTGGAGAAGAGAAGGCTGCGTGGAGACCTCATAGCAGCCTTCCAGTATCTGACGGGGGCCTACAAGGATGTTGGGGAGGGGCTCCTCATTAG
>NW_009919517.1:16387-16774 GCF_000696875.1 Nestor notabilis
TGCGCATGGCAGGGGGGTTGGAACTAGATGATCTTAAGGTCCTTTCCAACCCTAACTATTCTATGATTCTATGAAAGTCCCTCTCCAGATTTTCTTAGTTTTCTTTTCGATTTTATAAGCAGGACTTGAAGTGGGGGTTCCCGTTTCTGCACACACCCCCTGTGAGCACACTGGAGGGGCTGTCAGTGCCGTACCTTTATTTCTAGAAACCGCAAGTGGGGTGTGCTTTTCCTTCTTGAGCAGCAGCACCAGCCGCTCTCCAGACTTGAGCTTCCTCAGCTCGCCCGCGTTCGCCTCTGTGCTGAAGAACACCTTTCCTGAGATGCAGTCCACCTCAGGGGAAGAACAGAAACCAGACCACACTGTGGACGTGTTTTGGGAGAGCAC
>NW_009919518.1:0-2797 GCF_000696875.1 Nestor notabilis
AGGCGGGGGAACCTGGGAACCATGCGGCAGCAGGCAGAGCATTCCCACCTCTCCTCTGGGGTGCCAAAAGCTTTTTCATCCCCCGGGGTGCTCCAGGCACCCATGGTCTGTCTCCCACCCGGCAGTCCGGAGCCCCCTCATCGTCATCCAGACCCCAGAAGAGGTGTGGGAACCACACGGCAGGCTAGCGCTTGTCAGCCAGGAAGGTACCTCGTCTGCTTATGCACCTCAGCACCCAGGGTAAACTTGAGTGCACATCTCCACTTTGCCCCCTGCACAGACAGCAAATCTTAAAGTCCTGGCTGTGCATGAGCTGTGTCCTTTCCCGCTCCGGGGGAATGTCTTCAGAATTAAAGTAACCAAAATGTCTTTGTGGCCAATCCGCCACAGAAAGAAAGAGGCAAAATACACCTATTTCAATGAAAAAAGAACCAAAGCCAAGAAATCTAGTGAGCTTGGCTCCAAACGGTTGATGTCTCAGAAATGTGAGCATTGCATTCATTTTATTACCTTCCATTTTCTTCCTTGAGGTCTGCAAATGCAAAGCAGGATGGTGTAACCAGGAGGGCTGGTCACCTGCTTTATTATGGCACCTGAAACACTTGTAACCCCATGACTCCAAGAGCTGAGTCCTTAAGGAAAACAACAGGCATTTCAGGATGCCCAGCAGAGCCCTGGCTGCTGGCAGCAACTGCTGCAAATGTCCTGCTTGGAGAGAAAACCTATGGAAAGAGGGGAGGTGGGAGCCTGTCGCATTGCTCTGGCAGTGGGAGGAGAGGTGTGTGAGCACAGACACCCCACTGCATGCTCATTTCCTAGCCAGAGTAGTACTTGCAGGGACAGTGGCAGGTCCCAGGGCCAGGATTACCTCTTAACACAATGCCCTCAGCCTATGGAGCTCCACAAGCTCCTCAGCCAGGGTGAGAGGGAGGTGTCTGCATGGGGTGTCACTCTGGCGAGGGCCACCTCACACACACAGAAGACTGCTCCAGCTTGGCCCAGATCAGCAGCCCTTTCCCATCCCCAATGCAGGCTCCCATCATCTGTCTGCATTTTCGTGACATCTCCTTCCTCTGGCCCTTATCCCGGGAGGAAGCTGTGCCTGAGATGGATGAAAGGGGTTTGTTCCTCGTTGCTACCCAGCCGTCCTGACAGCGAGGAAGATGAGCTGCTTCCCAGGACTCCAGGAGCCGACCGCTCACTGGCACAGCTTCAGCAGAGGTGGCCCTGCAGCCCCCCCTGGGGCTCCCGGGGACCGTGGTGGCAATGGCACCCAAAGGGGCACCGTGACAAAGACCTTGCCTTAATTTGGGGGGTGAAGGTTGTTTCCTAGTGGCTTGGTGTTCCACAAAGCTGGATGCTATGGATGTGATGCCATACCCCTCCCTCTCATACTCCCTGTCACCCCTTGGCCAGCAGAGCAGAGCCGGGTCTTCCTAACCTGCCCTTTACCTCTGATGCTGGCAGGAAGGCAGGAGCAGGACAAGGGATCTTGTTTCCTCCCTTTTCAGGCATTTGCCCCAGGCAAGTTCTTGTGATCTGCAGAATAAATAGGCTCCCTCCGTCTCTGTGTCCAGCTGCAGCAACACCCAGTCACCTTACAGGCAGGGCTGGGGTCTTGGCAAAGTGAGAAGCCAGCGGGGGCCTGCCTGGAGGCCACCATTGCCTGTCCCAGTTCCAGCAGGAGTACAGGGCTGAAAACCCCATTTCAGGCCAACATCCACAATTTGTCCTGCAGGAACCTCAACTCCTCCTCTCCTATGGGAGCTTCTTGCCACCATGTGCCATGCAGCCAGCACCCTGCCTCCATGGAGAATCCCATGGGGCTGGGCTGTTGGCCACAGACAACCCCTCTACCACTGCTCTGGTCACAAAAGCAATCTCTTTCCAGGGCTGCCAACTCAGCGAGGGCTGAGTGAGCCTAGTGGGACAGGACAGCAGGGTGAGGAGACAGGCTGTACACTGAGATCCTGCTCCCACACCTCTGCCCTGGCTCATTTAGGTGATCCCAAATCAACCAGGTGCCCTGTATGGGATAGTGTGGGCTTTGGAGAGCAACAGCTGCCCTGGAAAAGCCCAGGGTGCCTCTGAATATGGATGAGAAGCAGGGAGAAAAATAACCCCAAAACTTTTCTTTATCAGGGGAGGCCTGGTCCTGCTGTCTGCCACCGGGATTTAGGCCAAACTGCTTGATATAGAGAGAGACCATCTGGATCGTCTGATGGGCCTTGGGTTTGGTTAAAATGAAGCAGAAGCTTTTTTTGTAGGAGAGCAGTTTTCATGGGAAGATCTGGGGAAGGATTCCAGGGTATGTGCCAGACCTGTCGTGCAAAGAGATGCGAAGCAGCTACAAAACTTCAAACAAAAAATGCTGCCAGTTTCAAGCCAAGCCCCCTGGGCAGCATCCAGGCATCTCCCCCAACCCAGGATGAGCCACAGCCCATCGCCATTACCTCTTGGAGCTGGTGCTGGGTCCCCATCAGAGCTGGCAGCAGCTGATCATAGAATCGTAGAATGGCTTGGGTTGGAAAGGACCTTAAGATCATCTAGTTCCAACCCCCCTGCTATGGGTAGGGACACCTCACACTAGAAAATCACACTGATAGCATCTTCCAGCACATGGGTCCCTTCTATGGAGTGCATCCTTCAGGAACACTCTGCTCCAGCGTGGGTCCCTTCCATGGGGTTACAAGTCCTGCAGCAAACCTCCTCCAGCGCAGGATCCTTTCTCCATGGAACCACAGGTCCTGCCAGGAGCCTGCTCCAGCACAGGCTTCCCACAGCATCACAGCCTCCT
>NW_009919518.1:3017-3814 GCF_000696875.1 Nestor notabilis
GACCGTCCAGTGGCTGCGGGGGCCCAGCCTGCCTCACCATGGGCTGCACCATATGCTGCAGGAGAACCTCTGCTCCGGCTCTTGAGCATCTCCTCCCCTCCTTCTCCACTGACCTTGGGGTCTGCAGGGCTGCTGCTCTCACATGTTCTCACTCCTCACTCTGGCTGTCATTGTGCAGTTTTTCCCCCTTCTTAAATACGTTATTCCAGAGGTGCTACCCCCATTGCTGATGGTCTCAGACTTGGGCAGTGGAACCTGGAGCACCTCCTCCCTCCTTCTCCACTGACCTTGGGGTCTGCAGGGCTGCTGCTCTCACATGTTCTCACTCCTCACTCTGGCTGTCATTGTGCAGTTTTTCCCCCTTCTTAAATACGTTATTCCAGAGGTGCTACCACCATTGCTGATGGTCTCAGCCTTGGCCAGTGGTAGGTCCATCCTAGAGCCAGTTGGCACTGGCTCCATCGGACACGGGGAAGCTTCTAGCAGCTTCTCATAGAAGCTATTCTTGTAGTCCCCATGCCACCAAAACCTTGCCACACAAACACAGTACAAGCATGCTTGCATGGTGCCTGCTCCAGCTTCCCTGCTGAGGATCTGGCTTCCCTTGCACCAGGCCATGCTTCAAACCCTTCCTTCCACCAGCAACATCACCACAACACATGTAGTTTGGGAGCAGTGGCCACAAGACCCATGTGGAGATGTGCCCGGAGCAGAGCAGCTGTGATCCCCAGGGACCCCAAGCTGAGCTGGCCTTATGCTGGCCAGGGCTACGTCTGTCACACGTGGCCAGCTTGGCT
>NW_009919518.1:3871-22584 GCF_000696875.1 Nestor notabilis
AGCGGGCCAGTGGGTTGGCCCCGTCAGGGCACCTGTTGGGCTTGTGCAGCACAACAATGTCCTTGATGGGTCTATTATGGGCTGCTGTGGGCAGCCGGGGTGCTGAGGTCACAGTAGATCTCACTTGGTCAGCAGCAGCATCAGGCAGGGCTGCGATGAGCTCTTTCTGGCATCTCTCCAGGGACAAAGCCCTGGCAAAAGGCAAAAGCATTGCCCTGCAAACACTGCCAGTGTTGCCCTGTGAACTGCCAGCATCACCTTCCAGACACCACCAACATTGCCCTGCAGACACTGCCAGCATCACCCTGCAAACGGTGCCAACATCACCCCATGAACACTGCCAGCATCACCCTCTGAGCACTGCCAGCATCACCCTCTGAGCACTGCCAGCATCACCCTGTGAATGTGGCCAGCACCATCCTGTGCCAGCATCACCCTGCAAACACGGCCAGCATCATCCTGTGCCAGCATCACCCCACAAACATGGCCAGCATCGCTCTGCGAACACAGCCCCACTGACTGCAGGAGAGCAGTCAACTTCACTGCCTGGGGACCTCACCACTAGGACCAAGTGAAGGGAACAGCACCCATAAGGTCCTCCAGGATGATGTGGGAAATGCTGAAGCCCACTTACATTGGCCCAGCTTCATGTATCAGGGACCATCCAAGCAGGAGAAGCCTAGCCTGTCCTGCTGCCTTGAACACTTGAAGGAGGAGAACAGCCCACAAGGCACCATATCCCTCCTTCATGGTGCAGCTGAGCAGAGGGGCCAAGCACCCTGGGTTCCCAAAACCGGATCTAGCCCACAAGAAAAACATTTGTGCCGAGCAGCCCAGATGCAGATGGGGAGATGCTGTTCCTGGCTGGACACACCAACCGCCGGGGAGCTCTGCAGCACAGCACAAGCTGGTTTGAATAAACCACACGCGAGGAGGTGTTTGAGAAGTGCCTCGCACATGGGAACACCATTGTTGGTGCAGCATGGGATCAGGGACTCGGGATCCCCAGATGTAGCAGTTGTTCCACATCTGCACTGTGCGTACACACTCGCTCTTCCCTGCTCGCTCTGCCTGGAGCCACTCATTAACCTTCCTCAATGAAGATGCATTGAAGGGATAATTTACTGTTTAATAGACTAACTTCCCATTTGCTGTTGCCAAGCGCATCCAACGTATTTCTCCATAGTGCTGTAAACTGCAGCTTCTCCAACATAAAACCGTGCCTCCCAATAGGAGCAGGTGGGCTTTCAGGATTCAGCTGATGACCTTGGCTATGGGGTGAGCAGAGACACCGAGGTTTGTTGTTAGAGGAACAGGGCTTGTTCCCAGCAACTCCTTTCACTTATAGCAGTCCCCGTTGCACTGACATCCCTGAGCTGGGAAGCCATCTAGCCTGAGAAATAAGGAGTGCCTCAGCCTGATGGATGCAGGAGGCAGCAGCTCTGTCCTGATTTTGCTAATGAAGATGCGCTTGCCTCAAGCTTGCCTCTGCTCTGTATTTACGGATCTAGCTGGCAGCTGGTCCCACGCTGGGATGCAATCAATGAGCTGTGTGCCCACTTAGGCTCACTGTGCTTCCGCAGGTGTGGGCAGCCTGTCTGCGCTTTAGCGGTCCTGCAGCTGTGAGCATGTGTCTCCACATCCTCATTCCTCCTCCCCCAGCCCTTACAGACTTACAACCTACTACAGGCTGGAAGAAAGTCAGATTCTGTGCAATGTGGGATGGGAGAGCTGGTGCCAGCCCCACTTTGCCTCCATTACCTAATTCCCACACTGGAGAGGAGGCACTTTCAGAGTCCCCATGCTGCAGGAAGGAACAGCAGCTCCAACGTCATGAGACTGAGTGACTGGCTACCAGGGTCTGGCTCTGAAGGATGGCAGGATACCAGTCGCAAAAATAACTTGAAGAAAAGGAAAGGGTTTAGCTTGCCTTATGACAGCTCTGCACAGCCCCAGATGTGCGCAGAGACTCTCACTAGAGCTGGAGGAACATGTGAGGGGCTACCTGCAGAGTTGATACTTGTCAGTTGTAGGAGGGCATCCCCCCACAGCCTCTTCCCTCGCCTTCTCTGTGCTCTATGCTCTTGTTCACTCTATTTATAGACCCAGCTTCCTACCCCGCTTCATCCCCCAGGTGCAGCCAGGGAGGAAGAACCAGGCACCCTCCAGGCACATCTGGCCCGAGGGCCCCCGGGTGCTGCAGGGCGGGTAGGTGGTCCCATCCCGCAGTGTGTGCTGCCAGCCCCCTCTTGCGCTGCTGCTGCAGAACGGCCTTGGCGAGGCACAATGGAGCCAGAGGCTCTTGTGCAAGAGGTCGCTGACATCCTGGCTCCCCAGGGGAGCAAGGCTCAGGTTTTGTAAGCAAAAACGTTGGAAGAAACAAACCCCAAAACAACCTCAGGCCAACGCACACACCCTCCCTCCCATATCATAGACCTGTGCATGCACCCAGTTACACACAGCCATGATGGCCAAGGCAGGTTTGGACCTCTCTTCATCCCAATTTTCAACCCCAGCAGCTTCAGCCAGAAGTAAAGTGGGACCCAGTTCTCCTCTCTGGTGCAAAAGAAGCCAGGTTTAAAATGTCGTGTAAGGCACCCCAAAGGAGGGCTGTGTGGTGGGTTTGTAAATCCCAGCAGCAAGGCAGGGGAGCCTAGTTTAGCCTGGGAGAGGAGCCTTGTTTAATCCAGGAGAGGTGGGACTGGGGAAGGATGAGCAGTAATGCCTACTCCAGCTGGGACTCAGCAAGGAAAGGAAAGCTGTTCCCCCCAACCCAGACTGAACTCAGCACCTTGAAGGCCGATGCTGGGACATATCTGAATCTCACCCCATGATGTATGGCTGGGGACAGCTTCTCCTTGCATCAAGACACAGGAGCCCAGAAGCAATCTCACCACATTCCTTCTGCATGGGCATTTCCCAGGAACAAAGCTGGGCTGGAGACCTGGCACCAGCGGAGATCCCACCCTGCTCCACAGCAGAGGAGGAAGGTCAGTGCAGGACCCAGCACAGAGATGCTGGCATCTATGTGCCTGCACAATTGATGAGCTTCAGCACAAAACCCTTCGTGGGGGGATGAGCAAACAGAACTAAACATGGTAATTTATTCACTCCATGAAAAAATATTAGTTAATCCAAGCCAATGAGATTGTAAAGCCTGATAACTGGGGCCTGGCTGATGCCAACATCTATCGCTAGCAGCACTCATGCTTCTTGTCTACACTGTTGCCCTAGGCAGTGAGATGCAGCAGCAGCATGACAGCTCCCAGCCACACATGATAATTCAAGAGAGAAAACACATCTTATTTCAACTCCGAACCAGAGCAGAACAGTTAAAAAAAAATCAAGACAACTTGCAAAAATTGATGTAGAGAGCAGTGACACTCTGCAGAACTTATTTGCAAGCCTGTGCTGTGCAATTTGAGATAAAAACTGTTTAATGAAATGAGGGAGGAGCACTGCTTATTTGCTTTGTGATGCCACTGCTGTGCAGGAATAGTAGCAGGCCAAAGCAAACACTGAAAGCTGAGCGATCTCACTCCAAATACCTTCACCCAGTGTTTGGTCCCAGTGACTGCTGTCCTTTCACTTGCAGCCAAGCGTAAGTGCTTGGGTTGTGGCTCCAGGGTTTGAAAACTATTAATTTTTTAAATTATGTAAGCCACATAAAGCTGTCGCATTGATTCACAGCTTATCAGGGAGGTGATATTTGGGTTTGCAGTATTCAAAATAGCTATTGTGAGTTTTTGCATTCCTTTGTTCAACATCTTCAAGAACAGAATGTCTCTCTAGACTCCATGCCCACTTTCAAGTGCACAGAGGCACATCCCCTCCTGCTCCCCAAGGTCTGGGAGATGGGATGCAGTGGTCCCATGACATCTAACTGCAGCCCTAGAGGAGAACAGGGCCCATGTGAAGCTCACCCTGCAGGAAGGCAGTGCTGGTTTCAAACGTATTGTGCTGCTTGCTTCTCCTGCTTGTTTTTCAATTGCACGGAGAGGATGTTAATGAGTGTCTCAACCATGGCAGGCAAGCCCAGGGCATTTCAAACGTGGAAGAACTTCACAGAGAAATAATCTGCATAAAATCTGATACGCCATTATTAAGAAGGAGAAAATGCAAGCAGAAATCATCCTCCCTCAGCAGCCAAGAGGGGCAAGAGAAGAATAGTTCTACAGAGAAAGATGCATTCATTTGATCCATTATTTATATAAAGCGTTCTTTGTACATCTGATTTCCCATCACCCTAGATGACAGCAGGGGAAGACAGGAAAAGGAGAGGTCCAACTTCATACCTCCGGGGGAAAGACAGCCTGTCTGGGCACCCTGCATCATGCTAGGGTCTCAGAGACGGAACAAGCTCTAGTGCCATGGAGGCCACTGCCACCCCTGCAGGTGGGGGCAGCACCTCACCAAGCTCCCCTGCACCTAAAGGTAGCAGCTCTGAGGTTCTAAGCAGACATTTCCTTCCTTCTGAAGGTGGATGTACCACCAAGTCCTTGCTGTCCCAATGAAACTGCTTAAGCCATGGAACAAACCCACTAAAAATAAAAGCATTTAATATGGGGTTTTCACATGAACACACAGAAAGGCAGCAGTCTGAAACAGTACATACATAACATATATAAATAAGGACAAAGATTAAAAATGCTTTGGAAACAATAGACTCTGGGAACAGTTAGTGGCTGCTCTGGGAGGAAGCATCTTTGTAAGTCACTGCACACGGCAGACAAATGAGACACATTCAGGCATGACTAAAACTCCGGTGTGCCTGTGAGACAGTGTGAGCACATTGGAACTGCAACAGCCAAGGGTCCTAGAGGCCAAATCTGTTAGCCACCACCGCCCTCAGCATCGGGAGAACAGCACCATGGGCTTAAGCCCAGGGCACCAAACCCCTCCTGGGACTGCTGTGTGGACAACGCATGCACCCCTTTGGCAGGAGAGGCATCTGAGACATGCAGAATGCCAGGCTGATGCCCCATAGATCATTTTTCTTAGAGCTAAGCAAATTTCAGCTGTGCCAGAAGCCAGACGGAGTCCCTGAGCTAGAGCCAGTACGGGGATAGAAGAGTGATGTTCCTCTCGTCGATATAGAGCAGTGTATTTAGTCTTAACAGCAAGACTGTCTTGCAAGCAGACACCCATACAGAGATATATGCTCAAGTAAGCTAGGGGCGATGGAGAGAGAAGGGCTAGGATGAACCAATGCTTCACCCAGCAACCACCCCTGATGAAAGTAAGAGCAGAGGTGGCAGGACCAGACCCACTCCCCCTGTGCTGCTGCTCAGCCTTTGGCTCTGTCTCATCTTTGTTCAAAGGCAAAGCCAAGATCCCCAGGTCTCCACCAATAATGGATTGCAGGGGCAGGGTAGAAGTGCAGAAGCAGTCAGCAACACACCATGGTGCCCTTTGAAGAGCACATAGACAGCTTTAGCCTCCTGAGGGAATGATTACAGACACATCCAAAAAGCACATACTACTACCACAGTAAAAAGCCTCTGCCCTTTCTCACAGCATCCTTGCCTGCCCAGTCCCTGAAGAACCAGCTCACTCTCTGCTGCCACAGAGGATCCTAACACCAGCAGCTCCCATCTCACACATCTGCAGTCCCACTACCCCTACATTTTCAAGGCAGCTCCTCCAATCTGGGGTCAGACTGGGGACAGGCACCCCATATAAAGTACCAGGAGCATCCCTTTGGACCGAGCAGCATGAGGAATATGCTTTGTATCTCAGAAAAACAAAAATCATGGTAAAAGTGACAAATTCCAGCTAAGCTGCACAGGGCTCTAATGGCCTCTTTTGACAGCTCTAGCCTGTTGGACTGAACTCCCTGCTCACATTCCAATATTCACACCTCCTGCCACCAGTTGTCTCTGAAAGCTGTCAAGGACAGAGCTCTAACTCCTGCCAGCTGCTGGTTCTTAAAGATTAGAAGACAATTATAATTGGATTCCAGAGATTATTTGCTTCACCGAGAAGGGCTGAGAAGTGTTTAGATGGTTCCCCAGCTGATTAAATCTTTATTTCACAGTAGTGACCCACTGTGTTTCCTACCCAAGAGTGCTTGCAGACAGGTACTTGGCACGATTGGCTTATTGGAGCACTTCAGCTTAACAAGACCACTGATACTAGCCAGCTGTGATGAGGGTTTATCCCATATCTAGATGGTTTCATCTCATTTCTGCAGCTCAGTCCAAAGAGCTGAATCCAGACCCAGCCCTTTCCCCCAGTTTAATGACTAACTAATCAACTAGTTGCCTGACCAGCCATCCCGATATCTTAAGCCAAAGTCTTTGGCACCATTTGCAGCAGATCACAAATGGCTGGAGCCCTGCCCTGCCTCTCATGCTGCTCCTGTGCTGGACACAGCACAAGACTGTCTGCCCCAGACACCCCAGCTTCCAGAGGCTGAGCTGTTCTGCCCCAGACAGCCTTTGCCAGCCTCCTTGCCAGCCCCACTCAGCTTAGCCTCCCTGAGCCAACACTCCAGCATGCCAAAGCAGACAGTCCTTGCTCATCAGGCAGAGCTGTGCCATGGAAACATGCAGGCAGTAAGCAAGGGCTGCCTCCAGCTCAAGCTGAATCAGAGGGATAAGTTTATTGGGGAAGCCACTTTCCCCTGGCTCCAGTTGAAATGGCAGCTTTCAGAGCCTCTCCTCCCATGCCCATCCTGTGCTGTGTACCGTTTGTGCACTCCAGCCCTTCAGGGACAGCAGGGCAGAGAGAGCTTACAGGGAGCAGAGGAGGGCATGGCCCCAGAGGAGTCCTGGAGGTAAGATTAGCTGTCAGGATGCAGATGAAGGTTGGAGTCCATCGTTCTCAGTGCTAACAGACTCAGGGGGGAAGCAAAAACAAGCCAACGTGTTAAAAACTCAGAGCAGAAAAGCAAGAAAAACACAGCCTAGCAACATTGCAGAGAAAGCTGGGAGTGCATACAGGGCCCCTCAATGCGGAGAGCTCTCCTTGTAAGCAAGCACTCCTGCTCTTCCCAGAGCCAGCAGGTCAGACATGCTGCACAAGTTTTGGTTAGATAGTGGTTTGCCCCATAGTAGGATGAAATACAATTTATATACACAAAGAAACAAGTCCCTGCAGTCCTTGCAAAGGTCCAGTTTCAAGAGCGCTGCCATGCTGGGGAGGGTTGCCGTGAGCCTGCAGCACTCCCCTCTCCGTGCAGCACATGATTCACAGCTTGCAAGGCTGGGCATTCCCCACCCGTGCCTTGGTGCGAGGCGAGTCAGAGGGATGATGAATCCTTGGAAAGCAGGCGGGTTCGCATGCGTCTGCAGGATTCCTGGAGCAGAGAATTAGAGCAATGGAATGCTTGAGACACACAATACCACACAAGAAAAGGTTGACATGCTGTCCTCTCCCTGCAAGGCTTCCCCCCTGAAGTCTGTCCCACACCTTTTACCAAAGCAGAACGCTAGACAAGAAGCAGTGAACACGAAGGGACAAATAGAGCAGTCGGTCTTGGGCTGCACTAACCTCTTATCCTGCTGCTATACTGACAGTATATTAGGACAATGCTGTGCTGCCAGCTTCCCTCTGCTTCCTGTGACAGTCACCCTGCTACCTCACAGGTAGGAGGGCTGTACACACCTGCTTGGGTGAAATCCTTTAAGGCCTGGCTTCCAGCATGTCAATTGCCTGCAGTTTGGTGTGGAGCAGACTGTTACAAGCCAGGGAACAGCAGCTGTCATAGAGCCTTATGTGTTGCCATCACCTCTGCAGGCATCAGAGCCCAGCAGGCCAGGTTCCCCACAGGAAGGAATGTGTCTCACCTCTTTCCGGCCCTCCAAAGATTTCAGCTTCGCTTGACACATGTGAGCAGGGGATCCACATTTCTGTAACTGGACAAGAGAAGGGAACAGGAGTAGAGAGCTGGGGAATGAAGTGGCAGCCATAGCCTGTACCACCAGAGAGCAGCTATCGCTTAAATCCACTCATGGTCCCCAGGGCAGGAGCACAGACAGAGGGGCAACACTGAAGTGGAGGCCTAGTGCTGCCACCCCTGTCCCAATGCTGTTCTTGCCATCTGCTCTGCTCTTACAGCAGCTTCCCAAGCCCAAGATTATACAGAACAAACTTGGAAACCTTTTCTTGTGCAGAGAGAGCATGCAGGTCCCCAAGGATCACTGAAATGAGCACCGAAATTAAACTCAAACATCCCTCACACACTTCCCCACCAGCAGCTTCAGCAGTGCTGGGAGCAGCTCTTACCAGATGCACATTCTCTTTGCTGATTCGCTCAGGCTCCGGTGTGGTATCCCTGCTCTTTCTCTCCAGGATAACTGGGGTTCCCAGAACTTTCCGCTGCCGTAAGAAGAGAGGGCTGTTGTCTAGTGATTAGAGTGCAAAGTGAAAAGGAAAGGGAAGGAACAGGATGCATTGCTGGCAAGCAGTTGGATGCTGGGAAAGAAAAAAGGAAGCCAAGCTGGGACAAAGACTGTAGAACCATCTGAAACACTGTGCCACTATGCTGAGCCAGCCTGATTGTGAAGGGTTTGGGAGCTGACCTGAGACCTGGCCAGGAGCCCAGCCTGTGATAAGCAGGTACATGCTGCTGTGGGGCAGCCTACAGTGTACTAACATGCTAGACTACATGACCAGCTCCCTGTCAGTCCTCATCTCATCTTGGGAAGCAATCAGTCCTTCAAAAAGATGCACAGATCCTACAGCCACGTGTTTTATATATAATTACACTTCATACTAACAAGGTTTTATTGTCACTGTGCTGCCTTTTCTGTCCCCAGTGGATCTGTGTTCCTTGGCAGCCAATATTCTGAACAGTCGCTACCCTTTGAGAATCTCATTCAAGCAAGGGCAAGGCAGAAGCAGAGAGCAATATCAGAAACTCACAGCAGAGAGCATGGGTCAGAGGATGCCTTTACCTTAATGAGGCCGCTGAAGGAGCGTGAGCGGGTGCGTCGTGGTGCTGGGGATGTGGGTACCTCAGAGCCAGGAGTCAGAGCTGTACGGTGCTTATTAAACTAGGAAGAAACATGAGTATGTTAGCACAGTTACTCTTACAATTACACCAGCCCCTTGCTGTTGTGTGCTGCTCTACCTGTTGCCCTCTGCCTAGAACTCAGTTTGCCTATTCAGCACCACAAAAGGGAGGAGCAGTTCACTGCTGCAGGGAGAATAAAGCAGAGGAAGGTGACATCTCCAACCCAGGATTACAGGGAGTTTGAGTGTGAGGCTGCTTTGTGCTCACTACCAGATTAGCCAAAAGAAGAAGGTGTTGGAGCAGAAAGGGGGTTGGGCAGCATCTGGAGACTGGCAACCATGACCATGCTGACCATATCAACCAGTCTCTCGGGAGCAGCAGGTTGGTTGGAAATGCTCATGGGACTGAGAGAAGACCAGTCTGTCCACTCCCTGCAGGCAAGAAGGGACAAGACTCTTCCTTTTGAGGGAAGAAGGCCATGATCAGGACTGAGGAATTGCTGACTGGAAAGTCCCTGGCTTGGAAAACAGATTGCTCAAAGCACAACTTGATGCAGCAAGCTCCATGGTCAGCCACATCCAGGACAAGCAGCTTCCTCCCCTGCCTTCTTACAGCTTTGCCCCTTACACAGCTCAAAGCCCAGCTCCTCAGCCTGCCTAGGATTAGGAGTAGCTCTCAAGAAGGCCCTGCCTTCAGCCCAGAATTGTGCTGACAAGCACACCCCAAAGATATTTTTTGTTCCCACACTACCTGCCGGATAAGCTTCTTCTTCTTTGCAGAGTCAGGCATATTGTTGACATGACGGAAGAGCTCCTTCAGTGCCTCCTCCGTGCGCTGCTGGGTCTCCTCCTGATGGCAAGTGTCCAGTCGGCTTCGCTTCTGAGACTTGAGGGGCTGCAGCTCCTTCGAGCCAGATGTCAGCAAATCCAGGTCATCCTGGGAAAGCGGAGACAGCAGTTGCTTGCCATGCTTTAATCCAAATGAGCCACCCATCTGAGCCAGGCTGGGAAGAGTCTCATGAGCTGACTCAACCCCAGTGAATGCACAGGGCTGTGTTTTCCCTACCCCTCTGCAGCAGCACTGCACCAGCAGGCCCTGTGCCAGGAAGAGGTGACAGCAATGCAAAGGTGACCCCATTGCTTCTTCCCTCCCCTCACAGATACCAGCTGCAGAAGCCCTTCCAGGCTTGAGAAGGGTCAGTGCAGCTCCTTGCAACGCATCTTCCCTTTTCTGCAACTATAGGAGGCAGGGAAGCATTTACTGGCAAGACAGAGACAAATTGGTCCCGGTGGCAGCAAGAAGCCTTTATCCCAGCCCCTCTTCCAAGCAGCCTGGCCACTGCAGCAGTTCTGCCTGTTTGGAAGGCACAACCCCATGAAGGAGCAGGTGCTGCATGTACTGGGCACAGAGAGCAGGTTTGCTGCTAAACAGGGGCTGGTAGCTTGCTTTCCCTGTGCTTTTGATTAACAGATGCTTCAACTCTGACCAATTTCCCTAATGCAGCCACCTGCACTACCACACCATATGGTTCCCTCGCTCCTGCTCTCCGAGATCCTCTCATGACTTGGTTTGTTTTCAGCTTCTTTCACTCACAAGAATCCATTCATAGTACTACAGCCTCTGCCTTCATGGAGAGCAGGCGCTGCATTTGCTGACCTTACCTTTGATGTGTGGGCTCTGGATCCCAGATAGTGCAGCCTGGCACACTCCCGGATGTATGCTGGGGCCTGTGACAATGAGCAAAGTATGTTCAGTATGTGTGGCTCCAGCAAGAGCTGCCTTTCAACCATACCACACAAACCACTTCCATCAAGACTCAGCTGTTCAGGGCAGACAAAGCAATGGGATTTCATGTCCCCAGTGCAGTTCCCTTTGATGCAGGCAACCAGCACAAGTGGAACACAGAGTAAGAGCAGGGTTCCACAGGAACTTTCTCCAAGCAATTCTCCCAGCTCTGAGCTGGCCAAAGAGGGGCCTGAGAAAGGGGGCAGAAGGGGAACTTCCTATGGAGGACTCTGTAGAGAGCAGCTGCCTACAGTGATGAGGAAGGTCCTGAGAAGTCAAGAGACTGCCTGTTGCAGAAACACCTCCTAGGGGGAACCTGCAGAAAGCCTCACACTCCTGACTGTCCTACCACAGCCCCCTGCTCTGAACTAGACAGGAGCCCAAGACTGCAGGGGTTCCTGTTACAGCAGTGGGTTGACAACCACTGTCAGAGAAGTTCACAACAAAATGACCCACTGTATAAGGCATTCAGCTCTTGGCAGCACTCATCCAGGAGAGGCCCCTCCAGTTTCCTTATCCTGGAAGATCCCAAGAGGAGTCTTGTGGCTCCACGGCCCCAGGAGCCCCATTTCCCAGGCGGGCAGCACGTGCTGGGTGTCCAGCAGAGGGTGGTGTTACACTGCACCGTGCTGCTGACCTGCCAGGCAAAGTCACCCCTGCGATGTCTTCCTCCTCCTGGGCTGCCTGCCCAGAAAAGACCTCCTCCCTGCTCACTAAAGGAATAGTTTCCTGTAGAAGACCTTCTCCTACTGCAGAAGAGAGCACCTGGAACACACACTTGACATTTGGGATCTGTCTGGACAAGGGGCATTCAGTCTCAAACAAAGACCCCAAAGCACACTTTACCTTGAAGAGCTTCTGAGAGTGTTTGATCATGAAGGTCACACCATTGTTTAGCTTTGTGATATTCTCCTGAAGGTCATTTGCTGTCACCTGGCAAGGGGAGACAGCCAAAGGCAACAGCAGTTAAAAGGGGAGGAGGAAGAGTCCCTGCTGCCCTTGCTGTCTCTGGGACATAGACACACAGTGCCTCAGCAGAAGACCTGCTCTGAGGAGACAGGCAGGCAGGGCTCAGAGTATACCAACAAGCAGAGCTCACAGAGCCAAAGCTGCTCTGAGAGGAAGAGAACTAGACTGCTGGGGGCCAAACAGTTCACAACCAGCACAAAAGAGATCTGCAAGGTTTCTCTGGAGTTATTCTTAAAAGAAGCAGGACTGTGCTGTGCTTTCAGTTGTACTGAAAAAGATGAAGCATCAGTTGCAAATCAAACCTACAGCAGGTTAGAACTGAACACTAGTACTGAGCCCTGCCAGGAAGCTCCACCTCACCATCCCACCCTCCAACCCTCATATCACTATATCAGTACTTCATCTTCCCATCTTGGTTCTTCCCCTCTTCCTTCTATCTTGCAACATCCCACCCGCAGATACTGTGGCACTGCTCACATTTCTGGGCCAGAGGATGTGGGGTGCAAACATGAGGGCAAGATTGTGGGCAGACATCTTGTTCTTGTCCTGCTTCTTGGCAGTCTGGTAGAGCAAGTCCAGCAGCAGTTTGAGCAGACTGCGATTGGGTGCGGGAAGGATCAGAAAGAGCAGCTGGAGGGCTTCAATTTGGCGCTCTTTGTCTGGAGTGCTGGTCTTATTGCCCTTCTCATCAAACAGCGTCAGGTCTGCCAAATCACAAGGCAGAACATGAAGGACACACGTTACATTCCCTAACAGCAGGCCTATTGCAGTGGTTACCCTTCCCTCTTCATATTTACATCTCCAAACTCCCACACAGCTCTCTCCCCCCAGCTCCCAAGCTGATGTGTTAATATGTGGTACTCCTTCCAGAGGACAACACAATTGCTAAGAGTTGTGATGGGCTGAAGGCAAGATGGAGAAGTTCACATAAGGTAGTTCAGTAGTAGCTATTAAGTACACAGAAGCCACATCTTGCTCAGGAGACACCCCAGGCTTAAAAAAGATGGAGACCCAGGTTACCAATGTGGTCTCGAGTCCTGTAAGTATCTGTTTACTGCTGGAAAGACTGGGGTAGACAATCTGTCTTATTCCTTAGGATTTTCTCCTCCAGTCTTTCCACCATTAGTCTGAGACGGTAGGAAGATTCATTCTTACTCTGCCTTCAAGGATTACACTTCCACAACCTAGTGTGCAGCTCTGTAGCACTACCAGCTTTTGAGAAGGATAGTTTCATTCCCTCTGCTCATGTCTGCCTCTTGTTGATCACTCACCTGCAATTTTGAGGTGGGCATGGAAGTGCTTGTGTGTGAGCAGTGGCTCTGGTAATTCACCCAGGAACATCTTGAGCAAGGTGGCCACATCATTTGAATGAAATTCCCCAGAATCCAGGTCAATATCTGTACCGCTGTTCAGAGCATCCTTTAGGATCTGTTGCCTGATGCTGTTGCCTGGCACCCGAAACAAGCCTTCTGCTCTTAGATCTGCTTGGCAGAGAGGAGAAAACAGGCCACTGATTAACAAGAGGCTGATTCCTATCTTCTTACCAAAGCAGTTCCCTCCCCTTTCCAGAGCTTGACAGCAAATCTCAATGAACTGCATTGAGAGACATGACTTCAAGCTGGCTCCATCAGTAGAAAAAGTCCCTGCACAGAGGGAACAGATAAACATATCTGCTAGGCAACTCTGGGGAACAGAGCCCCAGACTCCTGCTGCTGGAGATCTCAGAGCTTTTTACTGTCTCTGCATGAGACCTGAGGTGGACAGGACAGATACCCCTCGGGATAGGAAGACAGCAAGACAGAGTCACTTACTTTTGTGCAGATACTCAATTAGTTGGGAAACCTGGGCAATGCCTTCTTCTGTCAGCGGTGAGCCAAACACCACCCCTTTCTCTGCAGAACAGACAATAACGAATGTATTCAGGCAACTCAGAACCCAACAGCCACAGAGGTGAGTGGTCCCCAAAGAACAGTATCTTAGCATGCAAAGACCAGTGCCCAAAACGCTAAGGGTGAAGGTCACAAGGACTCCCACAGATGTGAGGTATCACAAGCACTCCAAAATAAGTCATTTCATCTCACCATGCTGTACTTAGAAGGACTTCATCATTGTGCTTCTTACCTCAGCTTAATTACAGTTTTTTATCAGCTAAAGCAAACATTCTATAGCTCCTGAAAAGAAAACAACACCAGAACAGATGCTTCAGTTTTAAAGGGCATATCATCTGCAAGCCTGAACTTATGGAAAGACCAAAGTGGGAAGGGCAGATGTGACAGCCTGGACTGCCTGGGTGCCTGCTGCATTGGCAGACTCTGTACCTGGGAAGTTAAGTCCAGATTAATCCTCGCTGGCTTGACATGGAGTGAAGCAGAAAGAAGAGGTGCAGCTATGAGTCTGTGGGAGAGAAACAAGCACGACTGGGGAAAGCAAACATGATCCGACTGGCTTACACTGGCCTCCTTTTTGGGGACGGGTAATCCCTGGAATTCCCTGATCCCAGTGAATCTTTCTTCCATGTGAGCTGCCCTGGCCTGAGTACAGTAAAATACAAAGGCTGAACAAGGAAGAATTATAAAAAAGAAGGACAGTAGCATAACAATGAGCTGGGTCCTTCTCCATATGAAACACTGACAGGTCCTTTCACTCCTGGAGTTTGCTTTCATCTCATGTGGCTGTTACAGAGGGGCAGGAGCTGCCAGATCCAGAAGTCTAGCAAATAACAGAGGGTACAGCCCCAAAAGAAGATAGAAGCAACTGAGCTGAAAGGAAGGAGATGCTTGCATCGGAGGAAATGTTAGATGAGACGCCCATCTAATTAAAGGGCACTCATTGAACCAATGCAGAAAACGCTCCTGTCCAGATAGGGACTTCCTAGGTAAGACAGTGGTTATGCAGCAGGACAGTATTTTCTAATAAATGCAGTCTTGCTGGTGAAAGGCTTTTTCTATCAGATACACACAGCCAGCATGCTCTGTCCCTCAGAACACTGAGGCAACACCCAAGGGCTTCACTGGCAGCAGCCAGAGCCCTGAGCACCTGTTCTTCCCTCAAATGCATGCAGATTTTGACTGCAGCTAGATACAAGATGCTGGACAGATGATACCACAACATGATGACTGGGACTGAAAACTGGAACCAGGCACAGAGCTGCTTTGTCCTGCCCTTGCATTAAGGCTTCAAAGAGCCAACAGACTTAAGAAAAGAATATTTCTCCTTTCTCCATGACGAGACTGACAGGAGCATGGGCCACTTCTGAGGGCAAGTTGGGCATCTGCACCCCAGTTTTCTGTGGCTGAAGATTTCGCTTCTGTTACAACTGATAGCCTATCAATCCAAACAGTGCATTGGCTGGTCTGATAAAAGTTATCTCCTCCACAAGCTTTCTCTTAGCTTTCCCTCCCCCCCACCCTCAACAGCACATTTTGATTTTACTAGCTTTTGGTCTGTTGTACTACAGACGTTAATGTTCTGTGGCGTTGATGCCCACAGCACGTGGGAAAGAACTGGTTAACCCTGTGCACTTCTCTAGCAGCCTTCCTGTGCAACTAAATTTATTCCACCTGAAGAATGTTCCACTTTCTTCCACGACTTCTGAGATACACAGTAAGCCACCAGGAACTCTAGCCTTCTGTTAAATCAAGAACTTTCTGACCTCCCTCTGATAACATCCGTGCTTCAGTCTTGCAGGAGAAAGGAGGGTGATATGAACTCTTGATCCACATGTAGGATCTGAAAGGCTTGAGTGTGAAGGGAGAGAATGGCTGGCGAAAGATTCTTGTCCTTGAAGAAAACTGAAGTCATTAGACATTCAACAGATAGAATCAATAGTGGCCAGGAAGAGAAGACGAAAATACATCTTCTTGAGACATGCAGGGCCTGGCAAATTATATTTACTTTTGAAGTCAGAAGTTGATATCTGAATGAGAATTAGATTCTGAAAGTAACTTGAAAGCTGTGTCTGGAGAATAGATGTTGAGTTATGGAAGGCTTAGATGTTATTGCATGATTGCTTCTGAAACTAAGAAACAGCATGAGGTTGAGTTTCCTGATGCTCTAAGAAGTTGTAAGTATTTGCAGTTTGATCAGTTCTGAGCTCTATGGTCCTCGGCCTCTGGCTTTGAAGAAATAAAACCTGTTTGTTCTAGCTGGTCTCTAACACAAAGAAAAACAAATGATGGCTCCAAGATGAAACACACAGTACATGAAACTGATTTTCTCTGCAGGCACAAACTTCTTTTTCTCAGAGTTCAGCCAAGGAGTTCACAGACAGTGCCTGTCAATGCAGGGAGACACTGCCATTGCAGCCTGGGAGTGCAGCCAGCAGACTTGGAAACATCTGCTCGCCCTAGCTGTACCCAGACACATGGCCATGGAGGCGGCTGAATGGGGAAAGGCGGAGCTCTTGGGGAAGAGAGTTAGTAGGAGATGTCAGGTCTGCTAAGAGCACTGCTCCACCAGAGTACAGATAATTTAAAAACACGAGCTAAAGAAGGCTCCCAAGCCTCTCCTAGAAGGTTTTGACAAACACATGGAAGTTTCTATAGACACCAGGAAAACACTTTCAACTTGGTTACTCCTTCACTTCTGTTTGTCAAGTGAAAAGTGTCCTGCTACTCTCTGGGAACAGAGGCAGGAGCACTAACAGGTACAGGCACGGTCTATCTTCAGTTTGGGGGCACTATGAAGACCTGTTATCATGGAGCAGCAAGGCAAGATGGCAATATTGAATAATTCTCACCTAAAGGACTTCATTTGGTGTTCTGGATTTTCCCCTGCAGTACTGTCCAGCCCAGGGTGAGTGTATCTACCAGGTTCCCACTGGTTGGGCCAGGAGTGGGGGGGCTGAAGCGACCACCAGAAAATTCAGCCTGAGCAGTGGGGCTGCAGAGCTTGTCCTTACAAAACACAGTGGAAGAGTAGGTTTGGTAGAATGAGAAACACTCAGAGAAACTATATAAAGGTTGAAGAAAAAAAAAAGAAAAAGCCATACTAGGACATAGTGATAGCTCCCTTCTCAGAGGTATTCACAACAGCAGAATTGCTCAAAGGAAGGGGAAGACTAACTAGAAGTGTTCAACCTCAGGCTGCCAACATCTGAAGGCAGCTACCCACGGCTTCTCTGCCAGCAGACAGCCAGTCTAGCTAGAAACCAGAGCTGATGAGGGATGTGAGAGGTGCCCAGATGGAGGCAGTCTCTGCCTAGATGAGTGAGAGGGTTTAACTGAACTTAGCAGGAGAACCAGGCTCCTCTTGAGTGTGGGCAGAGGTGGGAGAAGGCACACAGACACCTATAACAGCCTTTTAGTTACAGCAAAACAGTGGTAAATGCCAGCCATTGAAGAGAAGAAGATCTGAACACAACTGTGCTCAAAAGCAAATCTCAGACTTCTAAGAAGCAGCCTGGGGCTAATGTTTCATAACCAAGAGACCTGAACTTGAAAGAGAAGATAAGAATAGTCAGTTTAGCAGAAGAAAACTCCAGCTGAATTTTGTTTCAGAGTGAAAGACAAGTATGTCATCTCTCAGGGTTGAATATGGGCTTGAACAGCATCAATCTGCAGAGCTCTGTCTCTGACTCACTGGATTGGGATGTGGATCAGAGTGACACTGGCATTTGGGTGGGAGATGCTTACAGATTTCTGAGCTGCTCAGACAAGACCTTCCAGAGAGCTGGGACAGCAACTGAAGGAAACAGTGGGCCTTGAGTGAACGCAGTGGCCTGGAAAACTGGGGCATTACTGTTCTTCATAGAACCCAATGCCTTTACTGATATTCCATCACTAGGAAAGCTAATGATCTAAGGAAAACAGAGCACAGATTCCCATGGACACAAACAAGCAGAGAGACAAGGACACATTAGTGTGTGTTGGAAGACTCTGCAGCTTGCTCAGGCACCCCTCTCCAGCTCAGTGCTATCCACAGAGCCAGACGAGAAACACTCAGGGACCAAAGCCGTACCTCAGTGGAATGCGCTGCACTGAGCACACCATTGAGGCCAACCTCTAGAAACCACAGCAATACTCCCCAGAAGGAGGGTACTCTAGAAGCGGCAGGACATTTCCAAGGTGAACCTCCTGGCGTTTTGCTCCTTTCTAGAGGTGCCATCCCCAGAGTTTAAACCCCTATAGTATTAAGCATTCAACATCAACACTAGGCTGTCCTGAAGCA
This sequence comes from Nestor notabilis, assembly GCF_000696875.1. NCBI lineage: Eukaryota > Metazoa > Chordata > Aves > Psittaciformes > Psittacidae > Nestor > Nestor notabilis. The sequence goes on from NW_009919518.1 coordinate 21,753, forward strand.
GGCATTCTCTACTGATGCCTGCTTTTTCCATTTCTTACGTGGCATGAGAAAAGGGATGTGTCTGAGACACTGCTCTGCTAAGTGGTATGTGTTAACAGATAGTTAGCCTTACCAGAAGTTAGGTAAGCTACCTTTACCATGTCTAGAATTAAAACAACAGCCCTACATTGGAAGTTTTGTAAACTATGTGTAACAGATGATGACAGCCAGCATCACCCTAAATGTGGGCACCAGACATCACGCCATACTCACCCTTGCGCTTCAGAGACATCAGAGAACGAAAAAATCCAGAGGCTGTGCTGTTTGCCCCAGGCAGCTTTGGGTCTTCCTCTCCCATTAGCTGGGCCAGCTCTGCCCCAGGCAAGTCAATGAGCCTGGTAATGTTGCTGACAACAAGCTCTGTGAACACCTCTGGCTTTTCATGGCGCAGCTTTTCCACAAAGAAGTCAGGGTTGAAGATGATGGGCTGGCTGCGGAGGGAGGAGTCATTGCAGATGACAAAACTGCAGATGGCATCACTGGAAAAGAGGGAAGGAGAATAAAACCCAGTAACTCCTTACTGCATTGATTTTTATAGCCAGCTGGTCTGCCCTGAAGGAAATATCTGCTGACACAGGAGCCACCAGTTGACACCAACAGCACAATCTGTCTTTGGTGAGTGTTCAGCACAATGCACTTGCATTTGCCTTTGGAGCAAAACCATTTCTGGCCTTCTTGTACAACACAGCCCAAGACTAGCACTCCATAGCGTGATGGTAACATATGCAACACATGGCAACACCCAAGCAGAACTTTCACTGCACACCGAGCTGTGTGGCTCGGTTGATACGCT